>NW_017299465.1:394219-434284 GCF_001594075.2 Trachymyrmex cornetzi
AGAGAGAGAGAGAGAGAGGACAGGAGGCAAAGGAAAGAACAGAGAATAGAGGCAGGCAGAGAGAAGAGCATCTCGCCTCTCTGAACAGCAAACAAAAACTCTAATCGAACTTTCCGAAGCTCGAGCTCCGAAGACTCGTTGGACGTCTTATGATGGGCGCAGGCCCAAGGCTACTAGTGAATGGTTATTCATCCGCACAAAGATGTACACGTATACACGACTCACGTTGCGTCTCAGTTATTAAAGAATGGGCGTCCCCATTTAATAACTCTTAAGATATTTATGTATCGGCATGCCGTACCGGAGACCACCCTCTCGTAACGAAACACGCTTCGATCTCTTCCGCTTCTTTTCCGTTCGCGCGGAAGAGTGGATACGGATCCTTCAACATGCCACCATGAACACGCGCTCATGCGATAGAAGAAATTGCGATTACGATACGCACTTATCTCCCGCCTCCGTTCGCTTGTTGTTCGCTTCGACGATCACGTCGGGCTCGCTTTCCAAGTCAAACAGTGCGGTTTCCGCGCGTGGATCTTCTCTCTCACCATGACGTCTCGACATCCAGACGTTGAATTTCTCCAGACTGGTACATCCACTTTTCGCATCGCGTCCGCTCGTGCGGCGTGCCTCGATACATGTAATATCCGCCAACCAACGTCGTCGCCGTCGCCGTTGCCTCTTTCACAAGCTCGATGCGCGATAAGTACTCCTCGATTCAACGAGGTTCATCAGTCATTCGATCCTCCTCTTCTCCGGCGATCTTTGAACATTTCATGCGGCGGCGGCGGCTCTCGCCGGCGGCCAGTCAGAACGCGCGCGAACGTCTTTAAGCGTCGAAGTAGCACGGTCTTTTTACATATTAAACTGAGGTTGTATATCTCACGTTAAGGCGGATATAATGACTCCTTCATCACGATATTTCACGCGCGCAAACGATAGGCTGCGTACAATACATGGCGTTATTTGCAGCGACGTATCTACTGCGTACGAATTCGCTCCATTGACTCTGGCGAGAGGATACTTGTAGCTCGTCGCGATTAGTCGAGAATGTCTTCTCCCGACGGTCTGTGTTCCGACTGCTAATTACTCCGAATGAGCGAGTACACATGACGAAGATGTACGTACACATGCGTCCATTATTGTGTGCGCTTCGTTCGCGCTGTTCTCATTTCCTTTACGCGACTAGCGATTTGCCAGTGGCTGGACCACGTAACGCATCGTTCTGACTCGAGTGCCTCGTGTTATTCCTCGTGCACCCTTCGCGATCTCTTCTCCTCTGCGACGAGACCGGACCGCGTAGAGCCACCGCTGCGGCCTCAGCGCAGACGTTGCTTGTTTAAATATTAATTATGTATGCCTGATGGTGTACCCCGACGCACACGCACTTACCTGCATATAGATTGCCTCCGCTAAGTCCCATCGCGCAGGTTCGCACAAACGTGCACGCGGTCTTACCATCGTGCCGCGTGTGTATGTGTGTGCATGCACGTTTCTCTGCGTACTCTTCTTCTTCTGCCTCTGTCCCTTCTTCCCTAGTCACACGAAGCGCCGTTCCGTATAAACGTTCGGTGCACTTGCATCGCCGAACTGCAGGGGGCGATGTCCCTGAGGCTTCGTGTACACCCGTGATACGTCCGACCTTCCCTTTTTCTTTCTACTTTAACGCAGAGCGACGGGAGAATCTGCTGGTATTTTTCGAGCGATCAATGATAATCAACGAGAGATTTCTCATGAACTCTTCTATACAATAAGTGACTTTCAAGGACTACATTAACAATAGATTTTTATCAATTCCTCTTAAACTCACTAATCACGATGTAGAATTCATTAGCACTGATTGATATCGTATACCCTAAAACGTTTTCGTGTTAAAGTCGAAATAAATCGATTAGAATGAACGAGGTTCCGCGGTGGAAACAGTATCGTGCAGAGAGGCATGTAAATGGACAACGCAATTTGTCCACGGCGCCGTTGGCCGCGAGAGAGATGGTTCGATTGTAAATAGCTCTCACATCCGCAATGGCATGGTATTCGGTACTTATACCCGACTTCTTATTGGATCGCACCAACCTTCGTAATGACAGAAATTGTATGCTAATTAGGGATAAGAGCGGCGAAGAGTGTAGACTTGGTGTCCTTAGAGCGTACTTGCCGCTTTTGTTCCCTCACCTTTTCTGTTGCCTACTCTTAACAGTCGTCGCCGTTGTCGGTGTCGACTTCCCTTACGCAAATGAGCCTTATATTTATCGTCTCGGACGGCGGCGGTTGTATTAGTATCCGACAACTTATCTTGGCATGCGCGTTTTGTCACAGTGACGCGACGTGCGTAAATATACACGGCAAAAGCTTTCGCAGCCGAAAAAACGAACAAACCGTTAACCGCGAAAAGCACTCGCGAGACCTACCATAAGTCCCACTCAAGTCCTTCATGATAAATGAAAGAGACAGCAAACCTCACGGTTAACGCGCGGCCTTAAGTCGATAGCTGATATTTCTATTCGCGAGCTTCCTCGGAATGGCAAGTGCCGGCCCGTCGCGGTCGAGATGCCCGCAGGTGGTATTGATCACTGACATTGTGGTATTCGTATAATGACCCGCTGATAGCCGGGTGCTCTGCTCGCGAGAGAAAGGGAAAGGTTGCAGCGTGCCGACATGTCGGATGATGGACGGCGAAAGCAACAGAGGAAGTGCTGCCGAGGAGAGAGAGAAGCCTGGATATACATTGATTGGATACAAGCGGAGGTTGTTACCACCAGCTGGCACCTAGACCAATATCGCTTGCTAACAGTAAGATGCACCAGCGAGGCGGTCCGCCGCTTCTCTATCGAGTCGTGCATCGAATATCATCGATTCCTATTTCTCTATTGGCGAGGCGGTTCGCTTAAAACGTTAGAAAGCAGACAGAGTCGTGCGAGTACATGTACTTGCGCGTATACTGTCAGATTGGCTGAAAATAACAATGCCTAAACGATTTTTCCTTGTCAACTAATTCCGATCACACGAGTCTTGCGTGAGAATTATTTCGACGCTATGCCTAGTTCATTAATTAAAATATCGCTCGGTAAATCAGAGTACTTATAAACAATTGACGTATACAATTACACATTACAGACTATATCATACATTGAAAAAAATTACTAAATCTTAGTATACATTTCTTTAAATAGTATTAAGTAAACGTTTACTTAAGCTACTTTAGCTCACTTTAAACGATGTGTAATTCGTGACTAAATTGGAGACAGAATTCTATTTATAATATTGCGTATCGTGTAACATAGAAAATATTTGAAATAAAACACACATAATATATAGAAAATATTGTATATATCAGTGATATATATTTTTGTACGTGTGTATTTTATGCATTTGATCGTGAATTATAGTTTTCATATAAAATAAATATATATTTACATTTAGTAAATATTTACTTAGAACTATTCAACAAATATTTATTAAAATTTAGTATCCTTTTCAGCGTAGAGAATAGAAACTTTCAAACATTTTGAATAAAATTAGAAAATGAAAATTATCGAGCAAAAGATTACCGTATAAGACCACTATAACATTCTTGTATTATCCCATATTATATCTCTGTTTCAGATATAAAACCGATGTTTAGCTAATTAATTCCAATCATCGAATATCGCAAAAGCCAACGATATACGGCGATCAACAAATTAGCGTGACTAAACGGAGACAAGAGATATAGAGTAATCTACAACATAAATGGCGCTAACCTTCCATTACGAAAAGAGGAGCACGACAACAGGATAGGGTAGAATGAACAAAGAAGAGCAGGAGAGCGGTGGACCGCCGGCAAGCTGACCTCCTGCTTGACCCGAGACGCCTCCGCAACGGCGACCTTAACCATCGTCGTGGCGGTTACGGTCGCGATCGCCAGCGGCCCCCGAGAAGCCGCTCCCGGATTTATTTAATTAGTCCCTGAGGTACTACCGTGCCTCGTCAACGTGTCCGTCCGACTGTTACTCTTCCTTTCTTACTCCTCCTCCTGTTCCGTCTGTTTCTCTCTCTCTCTCTCTCTCTCTCTCCCCCCCCCCTTTGTCCTCACATTCGTCCATCCTTACGTTTGAAATGACTTTTTCTCGAAGTAGCACATTAGTCCTTTGGCCCCTTCTTTCTATCTTTCTCCCTTCCACTCTTCGCATATTCACATGCACGCGGTACGTGAAGCAACGTACGAATGTACACTGATGCTAATTAAACGAAACACAGACTCTAGATATTTATCCCACGCTCGACAACGATGCGATATCCGTTCGTAATGAGTCGCGAACGTATATGCGCCGATCCGGTATAGAACTCGGTCACCAAATTAAAAAAAATCTGTATCCGAACAATTGGCACCAAACGTCTTCGGCAATTCATAAATTATGGCGCCAATATTTCTCAACCTATTCCAGTTTGATGTAACATCATATGCGATTTTATGCAACTCTTTTAAATTGTGTTTTATTATATTATAGCTAATAGCTGTTTTGGATTATTGTTAATGTCTATGACTCAAGATTCGCTCGGAACATGATAATTAACGAGATGGTAGAAACACGTCTATGCGAAATTTCTTTTAAAGGATATGGAAAGGAAAGAGACAAAGAAAAACGATAGAGTTTCTCTGCGATTCCCGTACGTATACATACACTTGGAAATATATTTACGATAATCGAGAAGGAAAACGCCGTCAGCCGTGACACACGTGCAGTGCCTTACTTACCTACTCCCGATTTACATCGCGTTCATCGCCGTTTTAACGTTTACCACGGATGCGTTGCGCCAATCTCGCGATGCCCCATCGAGCGCATTGCGTTATCATTACCATTTTAACTGATGCTAATGTGGCCGCGCGTTGGTAGCTCATGCAAATGTTTCCCGCGGCCACCGCCGCCACGCTCGTGGCCCCCGACGAACGATGTTGCATTCATCAGGCCGGATGATTTGAAAAATCTCAAGGACCTTCCTTTCTTTGGGTCTTTAGCACTGTGACGTCCATGATTTATTGAGTAATATTCAGCGGCGTATTGGCTGGCGAAAAAAGGCGCGTAACGTTAATCTGAATAATGAGCCCCCGGCATCAAGCACCGACCGCCACCTTTTCATTGCTATCGATAAATAATGCCCAACCACTAACCCTTCGTTCACTCTCCCTCCCTTCCCCCTCTCTTCGTGCTCTCCCTTTGCCATCGATTTCTTTTCCTTCTTTTCTTTTGCGCAAGTATTTATATCGAGTCACTTGGATGTAATACGAGCGATGTGATCTGATTTCAGTTGCGAATCTCAGACGCTACCTGCTGTCTGTACTCTCGTGATCCCGCGCTCGCGAATAAAAGCGAGCGGTCCCATTTATCTTGTCCCGCAACCAGACTATCCTAGCAGATCTCGATTAGCGCGCGAGCACGTTCGAGACGCGAGGCGCTTCGCAATCTGGCATTGCACCATGGTTCTCGGTGCAGGAAAAAGTGTTCCCCCGTTCAATGGATCTTATTATGTACGCAATATATGCGTCGCGATACTGAAATGAGAACGCGCGTCAGAATTTCGGATAAAGATCGAGACCACTAATAACGACGTGCTTTGGACGCGGGGATTGATTTCTCTCGCTCTCTCTCTCCGTAGCTTTCCTCCTGATCCAATTAACATAACGTAGCAGTCAGCCGCGCCTAATATAATCAAATGGCTCATTTATCTGTCCCGTTTGCATAATACATTCCATTCTTCTCAAATAATCATGTCATAAGCGCGTCGCCAGTCGCTGATAGAAGCGATTCGTATTTAAACCTCGTCGATTGTATCTCTTTCCGTATATGACGACGTTATCTTGTACTACGATCTGGTTAATAGATACAAGCGCTTTCGTTTTTTTTTCCTCATGACCCAGTGCACGTCGTTGGTTAATAAATGAAAATTCGATTCGATTGGATGACACGCGACTGTCCAGTCGTCGCCGAGATACGTAAAGCCCGCGAGAGTCATCGAATGCGCGGTCAATAAAAGCGCCCCATCCGGTCGACCATAAAGCCATTCCTGCTCGGATCGCTATCGCGCTAATAGCTACGAGCAATATCCTTCGTATCCTTTCTTATCCCTCCTCATCGGACCTCGCGAAAATATCCGAAGATTCTCTCCGAGAAACCGATAGATAACCGATACCTGACGCGGCTTTCTTTCGATCTTTCCCTAATAGGTAAGCAAGACTAATAGCCACGTATTTCGAGATAGTCTTATTTCTCTCCTGATCGGATGAGACTACCTGGGTCCACTAATAGATAGAGATTCCGATTCGTGAGTTCGCGTGAGATTGACCGATAAATGCCGACGCAGGGTTGGTGCGACGCGATCGAATGGAGTTATGCCGGGTGCAATAGGGAAGGAAGGCAAGTCTAAGCATTGAAAGAGGGTCACAGTGATATTTACTTTCCCGGTAGAGTCGACGACGGCAACGGGAACAAAAGGAAGAGATAAGAGAGACGGAGAGCAAGAGGGAGCGAAAAGAAAAGGTTGTGTAGAGAATATGCGCCTCTGCTCCTGATGCCGCCTCGTCCTTGTCCTCGCCCCCATCCCGCAACCCCCCTTCTTCCCTCCTATCGCCGATGGCCAAGAAGCTGCGGCTCAGCCTCGAGAAAGGAGGGGCGCATTGTGTGTTTCCGAGAACGTTGTGCTTATCGGTGGATCTGTCGCGGTAATGAGGTATCAGCCACCAGCAAATAAACGAATAAATGTAAAGAGGTGGAGGTGGTTAAGGAGGAGCAGGAGTGAGGAAAGAGGGTGAGAGGGTGAAGGCGGTGATCGAGAACGAGAGGGAGGAGGAAAGGGAGAAGTAGGGTCTCCTCCACCAAACTCAAGAAGAGGAGCCGGGCCGAGGGAAGCCAGCAACTCGGGGTCCCACCGATACAATGCTTTGATTAAACATTCGCTGCCTAAATAATCAGGCGCGCTTCGACCCGCGGAAACTGCCGAGAGGCGACGAAAGGGAGAAGAATCGTGAAAGAGAGAACGAGGAAGACAGAGAGAAAATGTCTGTTCAAATGTGCGCGTGAGCGAGAGGAACACAAGGGAACGAGAGCTGCGTCAAAGACGAGCTAAAGAGAATAAGAGAGAGAGAGAGAAAGAGAGAGGAAGAGGCGGAGGAGGAGATTCCGGTTCCGACCGAGTAGGAATCGAACACGTTCTCCACCGTTCCTCGTTTTCGATCCGCGCCAGATCCTCCTCTCTACCTCCCTCCCTCCCTTCTTATACGTTCTCCTTCATGTCCTCCTCTTACACTTCGTCGGACCTCCCGAAGGTCTCTTCGGCGCGTCTTCCCTCTCGCCGTCCTTACGCTAAGTGTATATACGTATTATGCAAAGCGAGTAACCGTAGGTGGCCTAGGGAGCCAGACGCGCAGTGTGTAATTAATACCGATGCTCTCGTTGTCCCTTTCCCTTCTTCCTCTCCTCCAGTTCCCTTCGCTTATTCGTCTTCTCAGAGTGTGCCCTATCTCTGTCGGTCCAGTCGCTTCAGCAAAACGCGCACAGGTTGTCTCAATAAATATCAAATTAATATGCCGATAGTTATCCTTGTTGAGTTAATAATTACAGGTAAAGGGGTTCTTCTAGAATCCATTCGTATCGCAGAAGATATATAAAGTTTAAAATCAGGTAGTGAAGATGTATATAATACCTGTATATAATAATCTTCGTCGAAGGAAGACATATTATAAAATTTAAATGTTTAAATTCTTTTATCATTCTTTAAAAATTTTCGCATTTAATTCAAACATGTTGTGTAATATCAAGACAAATCTCTCGGAGAATTGGTTTAATGTTATCTAAATTCTAAATAAAAATGTTTGAGACGAGCTACGAAAAGACAGATTGTTATGTGGTGACTCCGAATTCATCAATGTAACGCGGGGGTTTATTACAGGATTAAGTTATCTGACGATGAAAATCAAGCAGTAGCGCGTGCCTTCACTAAGTAATCCGTCGGAGGAGACGCGACGGCAGCCCCCCTGGCGCGATTCTAACGGGATCCTGGGGACACGATGGAATTTTCAATGAACTGCGACCATCGACACCCACGCCCTGAGATGTTTTTCTGCATAGATACTAGCATTAACGACATATACCGTCATCAATCCCTCTGGAGCTCGACATGAGCCTAGACGAACTATAAGATGCGATGTTTGTAGCATAATACGTACAGATTACAGCGCAATATGCCTTACCTTAAGAAGTAGGCTGCGTGCGAATGACTCATAATAAAATAAATCTAGAAGCGTTTCTTGTGCATTAAATATTTATCTTGAATAAAAATTTGTAATAAAAGAATTTTTTATTATAGTTATAATTTAATTTATAGAAATAGTAATAATTTTCTTGGAATATTATAATTAATAGTAGATAAACATAGTATTATAAGCATACATAAAAATGTATAGCTAATGTAATAAAAAAATGTTTTTAATAATAAGCACAGCGAGATTTTTGTCTCTCATAGATTAAATTTATTCTCAATTAAAACTGTTCGCGTAAAATAAAATTATTATCGCCTCGTTTGGAAACTTCGTAGAATCCACAGAGGATATGATCTCCCTTTCACACAAAATGTTAAAGGCTTTTCTGGCTTGCTTTCGTCTTGATGCTATCATACCGAATCAAACTTACGCATCTAGGCGTTGCTTTTGAATTCCTATAACGGTCGAGCAAGGCGACTATATACAGTGGAAGAGCAACACAGGTCGGGGAAGAAAAAGCCGAATAGCCGGAGGATGGAGAGAGGAAACTCGAGTTTAAAATTATTCGAGCATGTAATCTGTGGCATTCTTTCTATAAGTCATGCATGACAGTATTATTAATTCGAAATATTATTAAGGCCCAGTTTCACAACTGACGATTAACTCTTAACCCAGGTTCAACTTATTCATTATCTCTTTTCAATTCTAGAATTGGAAAAAGATGAGAAATAAGTTAAACCTCGGTTAAGAGTTAACCGTGAGTTGTAAAACTGGACCTAAAAGATTAATCTTTGGCGAAGTCTCGTTAATTCAACATTACGTAATTGAAATATCGATAAAATAATTCCACGTCATCGAGAAAGTTTGTTTTTCACTACGAATAATCGGCTCACGATACTACGATAGAAAGTGTATTATTTCTAACAATAGAGCAGAGTAAGATCGCATGGTATTCAATATCGTCGCTTTGTAATGTATTACGAATTATTCTAATGCGTCTTTACTAGTGGATATCAATATCTCTGGTACGCGATAATAATTGACGTTTGGCTCGCTGATTGCGAAATGCTTAATTGAAAACATGTAGCCGGACGGCTAATCCATTAAGTATAATTCGTGAACATGCATAATCCTGTATGATGCCGGAAGCCGATTAAACGACAGTTATTACCCGTACCACGTTCTATTCATTATCTATCATCATGTGATATCATCAATAGCGGCCGTACAACCACCGCGAAACTAATCGAATTGAAAGCTGCGCTTACCGAGAAGCTCTGGACGGATCACTGGCGTTCGATATAACGAAAGTATCTATTTATGATAAACACAAGACTTATCTCACCACTCCCCCTATCGTTATACTCATTTTGCTATCTCCGAGGAAACTCCTCCGCGCAAAAGTTGTCGCATTGCATTTCTTATGGGCTGTGATACATCATATTTTTCAGCTACAAAAACCGGTGCACAAATATGGCGTGAAAATAATCAAATTGAAATCTAGCGTTTACCAAGAAGTTCTTGATGGACTGATATAACGAAACTTCTATTTATAATCAGCGCAAAATACTGACGATCTCATCGCTCCCTTTATCGTTGTACTCATTTTGCTATCTCCGGGAAACTCCTCCGCGCAAAAACTATCACGTTGAATTTCTTATGGCCATGATATATATCGTACTTTTCAATCACAAGACGGATGTAAAGCATCATTCACACGAAGATATTTTTTAGTCGTTCAAGTTCCAAGATCAATGCAATCAGATGATATTCTTTAACATGTCGAATTAAAACGTACACTGTTAAATTTTATAGGGTCAAATTAACTAAATGTGAATCGCCACTGCTCCTACTCAATAATATCATTATTTTTTACTAAAACAATGGTTATATTTGACACTATATAGTATCCATTTAACATTATATAGTGTCAAGTTTAATTATCATTTTAGTAAAAAATAACGATATATTTAGTCAGGACTCACATTAGGTTAAATTTGACACTATAGATTTAATAGTGTATGCATTGACCAATGTCAATTACATTGTATTGCGATCGTACTGCGAATCATTTCTCGCATTTAGAATATCGACGATTAAACAGTGTGAGCTTACCCTAAAATATCGTTCGTGACTTTGCTGCGATAGAAGAGTATATAATTGCTTTAGGATCGCCAGGCGGTCCGCGGCTATGCGACACTCGTTAGCGATGTAAAACTCTTGCATGCACGCATGCACGCACGCATCGTACTGTGCATCTGCCTTCTGCCTAAGGTGTGCGCGAATTGCGTTCGATAGAAATAAAGCATACACGGCCATATATTTAATAGCTGTTGGTCGATTTGGTATCGTAGATACATGATATTTATACGACTACCGCGTCCGGCGTAGCAATTTTGCTACCAAAGCAGCAATTTTGATTTTAATAGGATAAGATTAAGATTATTAAGATTTACTTAAACCGCCGAGAGGGTTGCGCGATGGAAATTTAATTTTAATTACACTTTGGATATACAAATTTCTTTAATACTAGCCGTCTATTCTTATAAATATTACGATCAGAATGAAAAATATCAAGATTATGCTTTTACTTTCTCAACAGAGAGATCGTCACGGTCCAGAGAATACGATTGTGAGACGTATGCAATGCAATCGTTACATGGCAAATTGATGCACTCAATGAGCACGAGATTATCGGATAACTGTATCGACTAACCGGTATTGCGGCCGCATTATATAATCATATTTAATAATTTATTCATTTGTCAGTCGGAATTTTCTTTTCTAATTTTAATTCGTGTTTCAACAATCTTGTTCACAAGTCACTTGTTTATTTCACGGCAAACCCAATCTTGCCTGATAGAATTTATACGCACAGTTACGTACAAGACGAGCATTGAAATTTCCTCAAAATATACTGATCGTGGTGGTATACCTAATTGGTATAGCTAATTCTACCAAACAACAGCAATATGGATGACCAGCAACATGATCTCCAACACCTGGAAATATTCCATTAGCTATGCCGATGTATGATCGAATTAGGCAATTGCTCGCTTAATCCATCTAAATTTCCTACAAAATATTTAACATGAAATGTATAAAACGCGTGTAAAAATGTGTTTACTGTTGAGTCTCACAACTAATTTTCATCAATAAAGATTAATTTTAATCTCGATTCAATTTACTTTTTATCTTTTCTAGTTCTAAGAATTAGAAAAAAAGATAAAGAAAAATTAAAGTTAATTTACATTAATAGAAATGGACATAGAGCCCGGTTGTGCCAATGTAAGATTAAAAAAATATTCTTATAAAAATAGAAAAAAAGATAAAGAATAAATTGGACAGAGATTGAAGTCAATCTTACATTGGTAGAACCGGGTCTAAGAATAGCACATTTGTCGCGCATTGTTCTCTAAAATCTGGAATGGAATCTAATTCTAAAAAACAACAATTGAGTCAGTGTTGAAAAAGAGTGCACTTTTCATCACTTTTTAGAATTAGATTTCACTTCAAAGATTTTACAGAGTGCACTTCTAACGCCTTGAATTTTTCGATCGTAAACAAGTTGTTTAAAAAAGCCTCGCTCGATCTTACAACGCGTAATAAGATGTCGACGGTATATATCACGATATGTGAGAAAAAGAGAATGTAGATGAAAAGAAAAAGGGTTACGTTAAGAAGAAGACCACTAAGTCGTAAGAAACGGCAAACGGTTAAAACGCGATAAAGCCGATGGATACTGGCCCGCTATATCGGTGTTAATCGAGTCGTCGAATTAATTGGCGTTGCTCGCAGGAATCTCTACACGAATATATTGAGTTATGAAATTGGTTCCTGATAAGATCTCCACGCACGCGCACGCACAGTGAAGTCGTCGAGTCGAGATGGAGAAAAACGGTCATGGCGATCGCTAATAAGCGTCGCTACAGCAATCTTACAGAAAAATAATGAACAGTGTGAATGATATTCAGAATTTAGAGAAGCGTAGACTATTTACATGGGACAAAAAAAAATGCATTATTCTGACGAAATTAAAATACAAGTTTTAAAGAGAGAGAACTTACAAACTAACAAAAACTAATAAGTTTTTATAGACTCCTCAAACAATTTAGAAAAAACATAACATACAGTACAGGTAATAGGAGTCAACGCTGATTATTAATTAGCGCAATTCTTCTTAATATTAAAAATATAAATCTTGACTTTGAACGTTTCCACTCATGGTTTGAATCTCCATCAGCAATCTTTCCCCTTAGCTCAACGATTGGAATATTGCATAACAAAATAATATCTCCAACATTTTTCCTCTCAAAATTGAACCGTTAACTGTTGTGAGGTAAGTCACATACTTACAAAGTTAGAAAGCTAAGTGGCAATGGGAACTTAAGCTCACAGTGCGCTAATTGATAACCAGTGTTGACTCTTATTGCCTGTACTGTATGTTATGGTTTTTCTAAATTGTTACAAGTTTTAAAATGTGGAAAGATAACAAAATCCTATGGAATCCTAACATTCCAGCTATAGTTTCATTTTAATTACATTACATAACTCAAATTTAGATGTAAAGCATCTTAAATTTTAAGTACCATTGGCGCAATTATAATTCGTGAACAATAAACTTCAAAATTTGCGTTTGTTGTGAATTAACAAAAAAAATACTTTTAAGCCAATAGTCAAATAATAACATTATATTCACAAACAGGGATTATTGGTCATCGTATTATCTGCTCCTTTCCACGATGCATTTATCATAAGTAGTATCTGTGTTTACGGAAGACGACAGTAAGTGAACTTCATCCCATACATAATAGAGTTCGCGGTGGGAGATCTCGCGATCGTGACCGCGAATACTTCGGGGTTAGCGACGAGATTCGTCGACCCCAGACATCAGTCCGCTAAAAATCTTCACGTGGAGGCCCCGGTATTCTACGTATACCTGCCGCACCGACCGAAATCGGCATTAGGATGCGCGAGCGTCCTCGTATCCCGTTTCAAGATGAAGATAGGCTCTCTCGTCCCGGCTCGTTGCCGAAGAAGAGAAGGAGGAGCAAGAGAAGAAGAAGGCTAGAACCTCTACCATCGAGCAGCGGCTCATGGAAGAAGAAGAAGCCCTCCTCGCGGCTCCTGACGTGCACATTTATCACCCTCTATTGTTGCCGGGCCAAACATCCGGCCTCACGAGCCACGTACAGAGACCCACCCTCGCCTCCTTTCCCGGGCTCCCGAAGAATTGAGATTCGCGGGAGCAACCAGTGCCTTCTCTCACCCCGAGAGACGAGAGAACCTGACCTGACAACTGCCGCGTGAGATTATTGACCTTACAAAGGATCTTCACCCCGTCCAGAGGCTATTAAAAGAATAAAAACCCACGATACTACTCTCGTAACGTATCCACGTGATATGTCTCTCGTTCGGATTGCTCTTGTTCGGTATATGATTTCGTTTAAGAGACTCGACACTTGATAATTATGTAAATACCGCGTCCCTGCAGCTCTCATGGCTGTAACACCCGATAACTGACATGTACTTATGTAATGTTTAATGTTCGCGATATTACGAAAGCGTAAGATCCGAATCATCGCATCCTGGCAAGTATCTGCGTTCCCTCATCTCGGACTTGCAACGCCTTGTTTGCACATTGCCTTTCCCATTAACCTAGTCATTACGTGTCCTTTGTATTGTCTCCGATACCCTGTACTTTGCACGTACTCTATGATCGGTGCCTTCATGGCAATAGTCGACCCGCATCTAATTTCCCATTATGCTCCTTATCGGTCGTTCCGTTTCTCTCAACTACGTACGTCCGCGCCTGTACGGAAAAAAATGGGCAAGATGTAATCCAGCCAATTGATAATCGCCAAGCGTCGTCGCAAATAATTGTTATCGAAACTCGAAACGTCAAATTTTCCTATTACACCTTCCCCCGTCTATTGTCCAGGCTTATGATCCGTTGCTTCAACAAGCCACGTACATATACAAACACATACGATATAACTAGATTTTCTATTTTCTAAAGATAAATCCGCGTACGGAATAAATACAATTTGATGCTATAACCATGCGAAAATAATAGTCTGAATGCCGAATCGTTTGCAACGGTCTGCAGCGACCAGTTGTCAGGTCATCCAGGAAGTTATTCCAAACAACTCGCCCAGGGGTGCCTCGCGTCGAGATCGTCGTATGGACGTTATTCCAGATCCGCGAGAGACCGGGTCTGGGTTCCCAGCGTGCGGCAGCGCGAGTTCCTGCTTTTTTCGGGTGGAACGCGAGGAATCGCCTTATAAAGCGGAGGCACGGAGGCTCAAAAAAAGGGAGGAGGAAGAAGATGGACGAACGGATGAGCGTGCGGGCGAACGAACGAACGAACGAAGGCAGCAGCAAAAGTTGCAACGAAGGAAGAAAAGGAGGAAAAAAAGGCACGCGACAGTCGGCGGCATTCGTTCGCTTCTCCGCACTCGTACTCTTCGCGGTTCTGCCAGTGTTGTCCTTGTTCCCTCCAGCCATTGGCCGGTTCCGAAATGGACGAATAAAAGAGAGATAGAATTGCCTCTTTTTCTCTTTCTCTCTTTATTACAGAGGTGAACACGGTGGCCAAGAAAGAACGTCAAAGGAGAGACGGAGAAGCACAATATAAGAGACACCGCGCGAAACGGAAAGGAAGAAAAACGTAGAAAAGAGAGAAAAGAGACAGTTGGAAAGATCGTGAAGAACGGTGATGAAACAAATAGAGAAAGGAGAAAAAGAGATGGGCCTTAACCGAGAAGAAATTTCTACCGAATTTGACTTTTCTTTGTTCTTCTTGTCGTCTCAACGATACTGATAGAGATTCTCTACTACTGCTTTGTGGAGAAATGTTACAGAGATCAGAGATATCAGTTATCAGTTAACGAGAGCTTTTGGATCAACATTGCTCTCTACGTCTCGTTGAGCCGAAACGACCAATCGACAGAAGCGGATAGATGCATTGTAGTGCGTAATTTAGTAACCAACGTGGTTCCTCAGGTAGGAGCAAAGGAACACTAGTAATGGCAGCAGTAAGTAACGGGCAGCAAAATGGATAGCAGGCGGCGAGATAGAAGAAGAATGAGAGAGAGGAAAGAACACGGACGATGAAAGAGAGCCGGAACGGCGAAAGGGCTCCAAGGAAAAAGACATTTGAAAGGAGAAGCGGGTCCTACCAACCGCGAAAGATTGGCGAAACAAATGCAAAGCGGGGACCCGGGCCGGAGCTTGATTCCGCGATCGAGGACTCTACTTGGCGTTCGCAGCACCGCCTTAAAGTATCTACTTGCCGAAACAGAAGACAGGAGCGGCGAAAGGTACGGTAGACAGTTAAGGGCCCTGCAAGACCAAATGGACAAACTCGAGATTGCTGGTCTCTTCCGCTACTCTCAGCGGTCCGATCGCACAGAGTGAGACGAAGATTGTACGCGAGACTGTACGTACCCATAATTTTTTTAAAGGAGCTCCAATACGCAGGTCTGTGCAGACCGATCGTTGCGTTCTTTACAAAGTGTCATCGGGACGAACAGTGCCCGAATAAAAGGATCGCAGAGATATACGATCTTGAGAATCGAACGTCTAGTAGCGCTTTATGCAAGGCTTTATTTCACCTGACTAAGCTCATTAATGCCGAATTTGAGCAGCACCTGAGAAACTCAAGGGAAAGAAATCCTTATAACAATCGGCGTACGTTGCATTTTTGCATAGAAAAAAAATATACACAGAAAAAAAGCGTACGCAGAAAAAAATGCTCTAGTTACAGTCTGTTCAACAAGAACGTACGGGCTGTTTCTCCTAAAAAAAACACAGAATTGTTAAAAATTTTATTTGGATCTATTATTAAATTCAATAAACTAAAATGCGTTTACTTAGTAAATTGTCCAATCTCCTTTGTTATCGAGTAAGGCCTGGCAGCGTCGGGGCATGCTTTCCACGAGATTTTTAGCCATTGCCTGAGGAAGATTTCTCCAGATTTCCCGTATATGACGAACGAGTTGCTTTAAATTAAAAACCTTTTTTCTGAGTTTCACCTTCATGATTGCCCACACGTTTTCGATGGGATTGGCATCAGGCGACTGGGAAGGCCAATCCATTGTAGTGATGCCATTTTCACGTTTCCACTCCGTACACGCACGACTTCGGTGTTTTGGGTCATTGTCCTCTTGAAGCACCTATGAACTATTATCTGAGCTAAACCATCTTTGAGCAGACTTCAATGAACACTTATGATAAATCATATTCATTTTCTGTACATTCAGATTGTCTGTGAAAAGATGTAAAGTACCAAATCCTTGTTTACAGAAACATCCCCATACGTGTACTTTCACTGGGTGTTTTACTGTACGTTGAACAACGGGATCGTGACGAATTGACCACGCATACTTTCTGAGAATCCAAACCCAAAAGGATGATTCATCGGTAAAGATTACATTGGCAAAATCACGGTTAATATTAGCCTTTGCCCACTTCAGCCGTTTTTCGATATGTTTTTCGCTTAAAAAAGGTTTTAACTTTGTAGATCGCCAACCGTATTCGAAATCAAGCAATCATTGTCTAATAGTATTAAGGCTCACATCTATACCTTTTTTCAATAAAAGATTTTTCGCTCGTCGTAATGAACACCCAGGATTCTTCTCAAATATCTTGATGATAGCTTTGTCATCCTTTTTCGTTGACCGTCGGGTGCCACGATAACGTCGACATTTTTTGTTTCGTTGTAACGTTTCACCTACTTCCTGACGAATCCTTCTGACTTTTTCATGTAGCGCCCGGCAGCTGCATTTTCGGTCTTTTCGGATGTGTGCAAAGGAACACTGCTTCAAAACGACTTGCATACGCAGCACTCATTGTGGTTATTTGCTCTGTTACAGTCAAAACAAGTCACACTACCCATATTACCTCAAAGCATTCTTCCGAACTGTTCAGAGAATCGGAAAAACCAAACTTGACTTCTGTGCGTCATCTATTAATGAAGTGCGGAACCGTACGCTCTTATTGAACAGACTGTAAATCAACAAAAAGATTCAACCAGAAATTTGTTTGGCCTCATCAAAATGCCATCCTGGTTGGACCTTTTTGTCGGTTGAACCAAAATATTTTTCTCTGTGTACGTATGTAAATGCATCCATGCAAAGTTGTCTTGCTGTATCTCTGAACCGCGATATTCAATAAGCTATACACCTTCAACTTTCGACTGCTCGGACAGGGATTAGCATAAATACCATTATATCGCGGATCAATGGCGAATCTCAGTTTCCGATCGTCGCTGCCTCGATCAATTATAATTTACGTCCGTACGAATACAAGACTTAAAGCATTTTTCATCCTTTTGCCAGACCAACAACCTTAATAGCACCTGAATTCGAGAAGGCACCACGTGTTGATCGATGTTGAATTTATGCTTATGAGCGTGCCGGTATATCCGTGCGATTGGCAATTAAGTCTTTTTATATGCGCAAGCCGCATTAAGGATGATTAAACGGATTTTTCTGATTAGAACGTAACTGTATCGTAGATCTCATCTCCCGGATAGATACGAAGGCAATTTGTTACTTACACAACTCGCGTCCTACACGCGCCTGCTCGTGCGTGACTGGCTAATCGTAAGTGGTGGATTCGGTGTCTTACCTGAAAGCAAACAAAGTATTTTGAATTAGTCACATTTGTAACGTAAATCAGATAAGCATGATCTTCTCTACACGATAATCTCTGATCGAGTGAGTGCATGTAACTTGGCCGTTTGATCGTCAGAGAAAATGTATTAACTGTGCCCTTTGCGCTCGCAAGGTCGATGTAATTCGCGTTTTTAACCACAATCAACCTCCTTCGTGTAAAAAGATAATATAAACGTTAACGCACGCTACTTAACGCCGCACATGTCACGCATCGCTCATCATTTAATTTTGATTTCTCTTTATATAATACACGTCTCGCACGATTACCAAGTAAAATACAATTTATGAAAGGGAGCGCGGTTCCCGCGCGCCACAAAAATAACACCCGAGAAACGCGTTTATAGGTTTAAGACAGGTCAGGGGGATCTTTCCCTACCGCGATTTCGGCGTATACCGGTTTTTCAAAGTTAATCGCATAAATTACAATTATTACGATCATCATTCTCTTTCGGTATCCCGGCCGTACCGTCGTGTTATGTAAATCGCCGTTGGCACTAAGACGCAATAAAAGATCTCGCGCAATAAACGGGCGACATAATATCCATTATTGGGAAGTTATTAATCGGTAGAGCGATCGGGGCTACAAAAAGCACATTCGATAATTCTTTTGCTGGAAACGTGCCTTAGTTCTTGCATTCGAACGCGCGAATCGAAGGAACGACGACAGGGAGAAGAGAAGCATTCGCATCGGGTTAGACCCGTTCTGCACCCGACGCATAAGCGAAGGCCCCCTTTTTCGTCGATGCATTATGCCGATACGCGCGTGTACGGAAGAAGAGACGGCGGGCGGATATCCCTCGCCGCTACCTGTGTTTGTGACGGTGATATTTACGGTCCGATAGAATCGGTCTCTCGTGCGAGAGACGTGGACGAAAACGATCGATAGCCCGAGAGAAAGAGAGAGAGAAAAATGGTGCAGAGGGATGCAACGTAGAGCCGATGAACCAGCTCCGACGTGAGTGTGAGTGCACGCCGACACGTAGATCCGCACGTGCGTGCGTGTGTGCGTGCCCTGCGCTTTTTTTGCGGCTTCAATTTGAATTGAAAAAGGCTGTGGATACGAGGACAATAGGTTGCGCCGCCGCCACGTCGTCGTCGCCGCCGTCGCCGGATCCTCTCTTGGTTACCCCTCCCTCCCTCCCTCTCTCCTATCTTCCTTCAAAACCAGCTACTCATTCTTCTACTCTTTCTCGCTATCTCGTTTTCTTCCTCTCTCCTTCGGTTCGATGACGAGAATGAAGATCCGGACGGAGATGCACCTCGCGCGGTCCTCGTCACGCTTTGCCTCTCATGGACCAACACAGATTCCCTCTTTCGCCCTCAGGCATCCTCTCTTCCTCGTTCAGACCCTTAGATCCAACGCTACGTCCTCTTTAAATACACTTACGCTAAGTATTATCGTGTCACCAGCAAAACAATCGCTATCCCAATTTCGTATCCCGTTCTTTTCTCGCTCTCGTTCGTAGGATTTTCGTGTCTCTGTCGGTTTCTCTCATTGTTCAGACTCGTTTCTCGTGCCTTTCCTCCCTTCCCTTAACCATGTACTCTATCTCACCAAAGACAACAAGGACGATCGCGGGTATCCTCCTGGCTCTTTCGAATGTGGAATCAGATATTACGTATGCACGGCCTAAATCACGCTCGTTGTCCTCTTTCATTCTTCTTTCTCCTTCTCGTCGTTTTCTCTTTTACGCTCCTTGGCTCCACGATGCAATCTTTCTTCTTTCGGAAATTCGTGGTCGTTCCTCTTGACATTTACTTTCAAAGAACATAATGTAGCAACTCGTTCACTCACATGATTCTATATGGTAAATTATAAAATCAACTTGTCCCAGTATCTCTTGTAGATTATAATAAAGAATAATAAAGTCTACAAATATAATGAAATTCATGCACTTTGAAGATTGACGTCGGTTCTTGTGTACTCGAAATTTAGGCTATTAAGACTTCATGTTAAGGTAAACTCGAGTAAGGTGGCCATAGGCTTTCGGAATGACTACAAAAATTCTCTATTTAGCAATTGGAGAAATTAATAGCCTATGGCCATCTTTTTCGTATACCCATAATAACCGAGTTTACCTTAACACCAAGGCAAGAAACTTAATTTCCTACAGCGACTGGCAATTTCAGTAAATCTTTTCTCGTGTTCACTTCCATATTTTTGTATCATCTATAACTCACCTTCCTTCCTGATTCATTCTTAATTTCCGCCTCGTCGACCGGCCGTGTTGATTACACCGCATTGTGAATCACGCGACGACCAATCGACGTCGAACCGAGCGATCGTTAAATCGGACGTCCGCTGGACAGATCACTCGCCAGACGATGCGTTACGTCCGGTTCTCGATCTCAGTCCGACCCCGTCGTGGCGGCCGTGACACTGACTTGGTAATCGATGCAACACCGGTGATGCATTGAGAGCAAGCACTTTAAGAGACGACATCGAACCGACCGACCGACTGATCGACTGGCGAACCGCGCCGACGAACTGGTTCGACGAATGTACGACGCTGCTACTCGTACCGGTCAATTTTATTGCTAATAGAAGTCCGATGCAGTCCAGAACACTAATGTAATTTCCTCCTCGTAACGATCGTCGTCTCCCGCTCTCGCGTATTCCTCTTCATCTTCCTTCACCTCTTCTCGGTTAAACCTCGTGGAGCGTCTTCTTGAGTGTCTCTACTTTGGTTTCATCGGAGGGATGCATCTTTAACCCACGTTGATCCCACAGGATCCCTCGAACTTCTCCGCGGTTGCATTCTACCTTTCAACGAAATCCAGCTCGCGTGCAGTCGATGCACGTTTAAATGCGTTGCAAAAGGGAAGCGGAGAGACAGAATAAGGAGGAGGTGGGCCGGGAGCGAATTACCGATCGCCACAACGCGAAACGAAGGAATCGATGGAAGACGAGCAAAAACAAATTTACGACTATCCAGCCGTTTTATCAGTGAAGGCCCCGGGCCCCGGGCCTTCGGATCCCGGTTCATGGATCGGCATTCACCGATCGCGGTCCCGTTCGCAAGATATTCAGAAAATTGTTAATAAGGAAATGATTAGGTTTCTCTCGCGGAAATATGATGGTGGAAATTAAATGGTAAACGTATCATTTTAAATACTGAAATACTGTCGATATCAAATTAAAGGCAATGCTATTTCTTGATTTATTAAAGTACTTTCAAGAAAAATATGACTCTAAATTCTTTGAAATGAAATCTGACTCTAAAGAGTGAAAATTAAGCCAGTCTTAAAGAAAGAATGGCTCAATTTTCATCTTTAAAAGTGAGATTTCATTCTTCAGAGTGAGACTCACTCTAAAAGTTTTGGAGAAGAAATATTTTAGAATTTTATAGAATTTATATGACATTAGGATTGCAAGCATGTGCAGTGGAAACGACCTAAAGGTCAGAATATTACAACGAGACTTAATACCTTATCTCTTCATCGAAAAACTGACATCTCCGGGATTTATTTTTAAAGACTACGATGCTGCGGCTGACCTCAGCACGATCATCATAAATGTGTGCACATCATAAATGGATATTTAAAATTCCGCAGCGAACTGCACGGCAGTTTTAGAATTCACCGATGAGCAAATGCGTCAAGTAGAATGCACGCCGAAGGTACACAAGCATTGTACAAACGCGAGGTATGACGAATGCCAACAAGAGTAAAACCCCGTCTTGTGGTAACGATCAAACGGCGCGCTTCCGGTCGCGTCAGGGTCGCTGAAGGAAGAGAAGCAAAGGTGAGACAACGTTGGTGCCGCATTCATGTCCTTATTCTCTCGTCCTCTTCGTGTTCCTCTCTCTTTCTCTATTCTATACCGGTCGTAAAAGGGGCACCGCGACCAGTACGTGGCCATATGCGCGTACGGTACCCTCTTGGGTCGCATACGAATCGCTTCATTTCTTTCTTCGTTTCTTGCGCCACCGCGCCGCGTCTACATTTCTAATTCGGAGCCCGTGGCAGGCCTCTCTCGTAAAGCGAAGGGGTAGGCATGTCACGAAATACCACCCGTCATAGAATGCAGTTATGATATGCTTATCTAAACAGTCGTCTGTCATGGATAGCTTTTGCTCGTATCCGTCGTTACCGGTTCGTGTTCAGCAAAACGATATTTCTGGCAGCTTTGTCTATTACCCACACAATCAGGGTTGGTAAAGAACATGTTTTAAACGTGTTTTAAACAGTTTAAAACATGCTTAATAAATGTTTTTAATATGTTTTTTAATATGTTATTTTATACTGTTTAAAGCATATTTGAAGCATTAAAAACATATTCAAGAAGAAACACAATATGTTTTATTCTAAAAAAAAAAACATTAGTCTTTACAAATCCTGCACACAATACACTTTATCCAAGAAATGTCTTGGAAACATCTTTAGGACGTAGGCTGTCTCGAAATGTTCCTTGAAGATGCTGTATGGGTTATATTCAACAACGAAGCTGACAGACCTGTCGATGTCCTGTCACAAAGCTATGAGACTCGTAAATGTTAATCGAAACAAACGACAAATTAGTTAAAGAGACGCCATAAAACTGTTTCACGCATTATCGTTTGTGTCACTGAAAATAATAGACTGATACGCTTCTCTAGAAGAGCATAAAAATGTTCTCGAAACCTAATTCGGTAGACATCAATCAAAAATTAAAGGTAACGTCTACAATATTTGGACGAAACTAATATCCACAATTTCTGGTCTCGAATTAAGACATGCTCTGTAATGTGTAAATTACTGAAAGTCATCTAAGCAGAGGTCGTTAATCATACTTGGAACTCCACAGGTTCCTATTAACGTCCAGATAAGCTAAGGACTCGATTGGTAATGGCCCTAGCGACAACGTAATTTATAGTTTCGAACTGCTTAACGCATCACACAAATTATCTGTGACCGGCTTGTAATTAACGTGCTGCTTCGTTGTCGCGTCTGTGACAAACATGCTTTCGTTATAAAAAAAAATAATTAATAAAATTTAATATTATATTTTAGTCCTAGTAATTTATATGTATGTTTCTAATTATATAAAATGGATATAACATAATTAGACTGCGGAACTTTATGCAAAATACTTAACTGAATATTAACTATCGGACAGTTTTAGCAGTCAATCGTTGTTCGTTAAAGAGTTATTAAAAGGTGAAGTAAAAGGATTGAGATTGCCATCTGTAAATTTACAAAATTGCAAAATATGCATTTTATGCAAAACATTCAGTTAAGTATTTTGCATAAAGTTCCGCAGTTTAAACATAATCATATAACAGGGCAATAGGAGTCAAGCACGGTAATTCTTGTGCAAACCAACACGGTTAACAAAACAACTTTATTAATGTAGACTATAAATATCGGAATGTTGTTATTGCCAGCTAATCAGTGTATATTCTTTGTTACATTAAGATTAAATTATTAAAGATTCAGTTTTGGTTTTAATATCCGTCTGGACTATAATTAATATCAGAGTATTTTTCCCCTTCTTTTTTCCTTTTCTTTGTGATTAACGGTTTAGGTGTATTAAAAGTTATTCATTAATTTCAACATAATTGACATTGATTCGCTGAATGGTTAAAGACTGGTTTTTTAATAAACCGATAGAATTTAAGTGTTTGCGATATGATGAATTTTTGTTTTAGTGAGCTACCATCTATTATTTTACAATAAATCGTTTTTGCTTCCAAATTTACCTTTTAATAATTTTAATACATTTTAGATCATTATTAGAATTCGTTTTTATATTATAGTTTCCGTTAATAGGTAAAGGTGGCTCACTGAAATGAATTAGTTTGTAAAAAAATTTTTTGTAATTACATCATATTGTCTCTGAGAATGGCTCAAAGGTAAGCCGAAACATGTAAGCGGATTAATTATTAATAAAGTTGTTTTGTTAATCGTATTGGTTTGCACAAAAATTACCATGCTTGACTCCTATTGTTCTGTTATATCCAACCATTTTCTAATTATATATTATGATGTTTCTTTACATTCAAAACTAGCAGAAAAAAATATATGTATATTTCTATTAATAGATATTTTGTATCTGGTCAAATAGACAAAAATCATTCAGTAACGAAATTTAACAAGTTTCGCGTAAATCTTTATATATGAAGATACAATCATATTTTATAACAAAAAATTTTCATGATTCTCTCGTACGGTAAAAATAATTTCTCCGATGATTCGCGTCGACGATGGCAGGTATGGTGTGGGTGAAAAAATGACCCTAACGATTGATATTAATAGCAACATGGTACATGCGATAAACGGGCGTTTATCGAACATGGACGTTTCGGCTGTGCGAGGAATCACTTCACAAACGGACAGATGGACGAACAAACGACAAGAATGACGACGACGATGGTGGTAGTGCCAGTTACACACGCGAACAAGAATTGCGTGCTTCGTGTCTGAAAACAGAAGCGACTCGGCGAGACTGACGGCGAAGCATGGTATATAAGGGCTAAAAGGGGCAGACGAAGGAAAAAGAGAACAAGAAGGAACGAGACTTAGCTGGCGCAAGAAGATAGATAGAGAGAAAGAGAGAGTGAAGAGGCCGGTGGATCGGAGAAAGGATGCCTCGAGCACCACCTAATCAACATCTGTCTAGTGCCTCGACCTTCTCCTCAACCTACTCAACCCTCGATAACTCCACGTGTTGCGTGCTCGAGACGTGCAGTGAAACACGTGATGTTGCTCGCGCATTCGTAAACTCGATTGCCCGCGTCGATAATGTTCGATTGGGATACAGGAAACGTAATAACACAGCAATGGAAAGCACAGTGTGCAGAAAGCATTAATGTACAAGATTATGATTTTTCGCGATAAAAAGAATTTTTTAAACAACTATGATTTCGTATATGATACGAATGTGCGAGTCTTTTGTACCAATGAAAATTTAGTATCAATTAAAATATTAATAGTTTATTTTTTTTAATTACTTATTAATAACTATTATAGTTCTGTTCAAGATTACATTTCAAGACCGAAAAAGATTTCGTTTTGCGATTTGCAGAATTGGATATGTAGGTATATAAATTCACTTTAAAGTAATTAAGCACTAAGATCTATACTTTGATTGAAAATAGGTTTATTTTTCTCTTAACTGAAATATTTTTTTTTATTCTTGAAAGTGTGTGTTATATATCAAGAAATATTTTTCAATGTCCTTGTTACACACGGGAAGTACTGCGATTTCACATGGATCAAAGAAAACACCGCAGAGAGCGGGAGTTTCAAGGGTGTTCTATTATGCAAAACGGTCAACACCTTCCTGATGGACGTGCGACGGAATCGGGAGTCGCAATCTCTCGATCCTGTGGATCCCTAATGCCATACGGTGCGTCATCGCTCTCGGAGCGTAGCAAATCAAATATCCCAAGTCTCCGGGGAACCTGCGGGCGCGTTGGCCTGGCAAAACGCCGTGGATGCGTGCTTAAGGACAGAGCATGAACGGTTGCAACCCGACACCCGATAAATTCGATATCAACAGTCCGCCCGCGCCTCGACCCGCATTTAGGTCGGGCCCTGACCGTAGCCCTAGTCCGCCAGCTCGTCTCAACGTACTCTCCACGTCGTAATTGACCCTTTTCTCCTCGTCTCTCTCTCTCTCTCTCCCCCCCCCCCTCTCTCTCTCTCGCTCGCTCGCTAAAATGCCTCTTTCTTCAGCTTCGTATCCTCCTCCCATCTTCTTCCTCGCTACGTTAACCCTCGATCTTCCGGCCTCTCTTTCTTGCTCGCCCTCCGATTTTCGCTCCGTCTCGCGTTTACAACAGGTCCGAAATAAAAGAGAAAGAAAAGGAAAAGAGGAAGAGAGAGAGAGAGGGGGGGGGGGAAGAAAGAGCGAGATCGAGAAGATCAATCGAGAGGGAAGACACGATGCGCGGGCCAATCGCTCTTGCCGTCTTTATCTCACGTTGCAAACCGGCGAGCGAAGCCGCGCGGGCTCGCTTTTTTACTGCCGAGTCGGAGTGTGTTTGGTTGAAATTTCAGTCGAGGCCCTCCGCCTTTTCGGCGATGAAAGGTGGAGTCGAGGGAAAAAGAGAACAGGTCAACCGGTGACAATAACGACGAGAGTGTGCGCCTTGGTGGCAGGGAGACGAATGAGGGGGAGGACCGGATGCCTCACGTCTTTCCACCTACGTAGATCGTCTCTCTAAGATGTCTCGCGAGATGTGAATTCCTTTTTTAATACGCACGAATTGTTAATAAAAATCATCACAATCGAACGATGCTACCATCGAGTCAACATCTGCAAATACAATTTGCCTATTTCTTAGATTTTATTTTATTTGATATTTTTAGAAAGAGAGAGAATTTTATTAATGAACATAAATAACAATATGAATCAATCAGCGATGAATGACGCAATACATTTTGCTTGGACAACAACTCAACGACTATTATACAGTTATAATTTCGAGAAACGTTTATGATCTTGATGTATCTTCTTCATCATCGTTAATATTCACGCAACAGTGTTACGTATAACACGATATATGCAATAATATGCTGCAACAAGTTGGTGTCAATGCGTGGCGATTATGGTTTGTATTACAAAAGGCTACTTAAAGTTTCATCGCACGAGATGTGCGGCGTACTGATAGCGGAAACATACCGAATGCCATGATACTAATTATGCTTCCTTAAAATTTAATGCCGAGCCATTTGTTCGCCGCAACGTCTTTCGTATCCAATAAATCTTCCTCCCCTAACGCGCTTCAAGCGGAATGTATTTCGTATCGAGTGAAACGCTCCTCGTAAGTCACTCGAGTACCGACCACAATCCTTTAAAGCGCACTTCGGACCCTGTAAAATACCACGTTGATACTTCGTTCTCTCTCGCAGGAGGAAGGATTCGATTCTCAACGACGAGGGGCGTGCATTCCACGACGCGTCCGCGAATGTCGACGAATTCCGCCTCGGGGAATCATGCCGGATTGCACATACGTTAATTCTGCGAGAGGAACGTCGGCTTTGATTAACCATAGAAAATAATAAACTCTGAATGACGTAATATTCTGCAGAATTATCATTCCTTTTCGTCTTTCGTTTTCGACTTTCGTTAGAAAAAAAAGAAATAACTGTTAGCTGCAATTTTCGCATATTCCTGCTTCGTAAAACAAACTCTGAACGACGTAACGTACTTTGCAAAACTATCATCCACTCCTTTTCATAATTGCTGTCGACTTTCATCAAAAAAGTGAAAGAAAGAATTAACTATATACTTTCTAAAACTTTTAGAGTGCATTATCAATCTGAAGAGTAAAATCTCACTCTTAAGATAATCCTAACACGATCGATAATACTGATCAGTATTATTGACAATACATTTCGCTTTAGTTTTATGTACATTATCTATTTGATGCTCGAGAATCAAAATCCAAATCACTATCAGTATTCTACGTCAATCCATCAATATTAACCACACACAATCAGTAATATTGTTAGTATTTGTTAATACTAACAGTATTATTGACCATGTAAAGTCACCTTTAAAGACTGAAAATGGAGCCTTCTTCTTTTTCAAGACTGGCTCAATTTTCATTCTTTAGAGTGAAATTCCACTCCAAAGAATTTAGACAGTATGTTAGCTATATTTCTCACATATTACTGCTTTGTATTATTGTATACGATGCAAAACGCTTCCTCGAAAATACAAGTAAACGTGGAATGCCAACGTTCAGTATTACTTACATCGCGATAGAGATATCGCATTGATATTCTCACGATATCAGTCGAAAGCATGCAGCAGAGGCGGATTCTACGGTACGGCGAATTTCGACAAGTACCATCGTTCGCCAGAAAAGAGGGAAGAACGCCAGAATTTAGAAGACGTGCGCGTTTGTTTTACGTAGCCTGACTCATCGATCGCGCTGAAACGGTCAACAGACCGAGCGAGCGAGGAGGAGCGCGAGGGAGCCGCCATGAAGGTGCATAAATAACGATGGCTGTACGGCATTGTATATCACGCGGTTCGAGAATCGAGGTACAGCGACTGCATTCGCGTTCGCGTCCGCGTCCGCGCGGCTCCTATCGGCAAACAATGTTTTATTCCCCCGTGGCATTTAGCCGAGCGAGCGGCGAGTATCAAGATCGTCCGTCCCCGGTAAATAATCAGATACGGAGTGCCCGAAAATCCCTCTTGCTCGCGCAAAAGGCACCGATGGCGTGGCCGGCCAGGAGACAAGGTGCCGAAGAACGCGGGATTCGGGATATCCAACGAACGCGCCAAACTCCGGACCGATCCTGAGTCTCATGGAACGAACGGTGAAATTCTCGCGGTTCCACGTTGCTCGTTTCGGACATTCGCGCGCAGGTGTTCGCACCAACGTCGAATTCGACGATCTTTCGCGCTCGGGAAAGAATTTACGTTTAAGTTACATTGGTACACGAGGCGCATTAATCAGGAAATTCACTACTTCTCTCACCCGCTGCTTGGTTACGTAAGTTTTTTTATAAGAACTTGGTACGTACAGCGGTTGATACTACATCGCAACATTGTTGTACTGTAAAATAATTATCGCTAATCAAGTAGTTTCAATAATTTTATTAGGCATTGGTATATTTACTTTTTTATGTTAACTACTGTGTAATGTCTGTGTCATATTTGTAATTTATGCAAATTATAATTCATACGATGCTAATGCTTAACTATTATTACCGTTACGTATTCAACGCTTATTACAGTGTAACGTTAATTAGCATAATTATATGTGTATTGTTCCGGTTGAGTAAATCTATCTTGAATCATAAATTTTTTATTCGCTTTAATGTAGTCTAATTATACTGTGCAGCGACTATGTAATAGAAAATTATTTCTCTTATTTCCTTATTCTATGAAACTGTATTATAGAAATTGCATGGTGAACAACGCATCTTCGAACAATTCGTGGATCTCCTTTTATATTGCCAGTATGGTATATGCAATATACCAGATTTTCATCGACATTTAAGTACCGTTATATACGTTCTATATTATACGTCAATTTTCTTAAGAGCAGAGATCAATGAAACAGGAAGGCAGTACCGCAAGACGTAAACCAATTCAAATAATCGATTTCGGATCGGAATAGTTATTAATACTGAAATTCATTATTATCCCCGTGCGAGGTGAAAAGGAGTCTGGATCAAGGAGGAACAGGAAGACTGAGAAGACAATATTTTCTCGAAGCCGAATTTTATCGAGTACGCGCGATCTTCGCGAACCGGTAAAGTAAATAAGAGGGTTGCCTGCCTCACGAATTTAACCTAAACCGTTCACCCCGGCGCCGAAGAAGAGAACAAAACGCGAGAGGAGAAAAGAATGGGAAAAGGAAGAGAGAGAAGCAAAGTCTGGTAATAAACGCGCGTGGGCGAGGATCGGAGACTTTTGCAGTAATTCCAGGCTCTTTACTCAGCAGATGCCAATTTAAATTCCTTTAACGTACATGTGCCGTACCTTTCCCTCCCTTCTTCCATCTATATGCCTCCGTAGGACGTGAGAACGAGCACTTTGTTAGGAGCGACGTGAAACGATCCAAATGGACGGCCTTGCGGTCGCGTTCAATTAAGTACACATCATCGAGCGCTTCTGTCATAATGATCAATTTCTTTAAGAAATCGACCTCGGAGGTCGACTAGTCAAAACCAATGGCTATGCCAAATCGTTGATTACCGGTAGTTGTCTATCATTGATCGTTGCCGATTAGATGACGTGCTACTTGACATTAACACGCTCATCATCGCACGATCATCATACATCTCGTGATTCTATATAACCGATAATCGATCATGGAGGATGAAGACTAAAGGAAGCCCTACTTTCTCGCGTACCCTTTGCATTTCCTTTCGACCTATGTCGTGGCTTATCAGTCGACATCGTCACTGCGGCGAGTTGAATCATCGATCTCTCGCGACGAGGTCGTCGACGAGACTACCGGCGCCTTCTTTCTCATAATCCCTCCTTCTCTTTCTATCTTCCGCTTGACGGGTGACAATATTAAATAAATAGCCGCGCGGCACGGGACACGGCAGGCGACTCCGTCCGGAACAGAGAGAAGCAATGAACGTAGCTGGAAAAGAACATCGAAGGTAAACGAGGAAGAAGAGGAATACGAGAGGTAGAGAATTGAGTTCATGAACGCGGCGGCACGACTGTTTGAGAAATGACAACACGATTGCCGACACTCGCCCCCTCTCGGTCTCAATCTCTTTATTCATCAACCCTTTTGCGACTTTCACATAACACTGTCTCCTCTCTTTCTTTCTCTTTTACTTTCTCTTTCTCTCTCCCACGTTATTTAGGCCAATATTCATAGTTTGTTCTTACTTTAAGACTTTAAGTAATGTCTTAAGATACTAATGTGGTTCTCTGATTGATTCATAACATCTTAAGACTATATTTAAGACAGTCCTAAATATAAGATCTATGGATATTGGCCCTATAATCTTTTAGATGCTTACCAGCCCCACGTTCCTTACAAGGTGTTCTCGTATAGCGAGCTTGACCACTTACCGACGGAATTGTTTAACGGCGTTTACACGTCGATTGCTGAGGGAAGAAAAGAGGAGGGCAATAAGGTTAGAGGTGCCCACACCGATATTATATTATATATTCGAGTATTCGAGTATGGTTGCCCGCGCCGACGAGGTTCTTTCCCGGCTCTTCCTTCTTCATGGATACACATCGACGAAGAAATAGGAACGAGCGGGTTTCTGGATCGAGTTCCCCGCTCGCGCGGCTATCTCCGTTTTACGGGAATATATCGTACGATAGCACGGTATTCCCACATCATCCGGATACGGACTGTTGCATGCAGCTGCGAGCTCTCAATCTTACCTACGATAGTAATCTACTCGATACATACCGGTCGTTTATATCGCGATACGATGTTCTAAACGAAAAAAACGCATTGAGAAGAACAAAACAAAAAAAATCTTTATCTAAATAAGATTCCAAGCATTTTTAATTAAACTTGATTAGATTAGGAATAACAAAACTAACCCACAAATTATATATATATAATATAATTACTTTAACCGTATTCAATATGATTTACGTTTTCCTTTGCAGATTTTAAATTGTCCACATTATATTTACGTTACAGATTGAATCAATTTAATTACCGAGTTACGTGCGATACAAATCACGCATGATTGGCGTTTAAACTCTCGCTATCCAATCAAGCGAATCGGAGCACAGCGGGAGTGAGGTAACGCAAAAAAAGATCGGTCGTTTAAACATTACTTAAATCATGGCTGCGAGTAGCTTGTGACCCGGAAATAGTGAATTTACACCAGATTGCGTAATCAACTATTCACGGGCGTATTAATCGACCTCGTTTAAGAACGCATATACCCGCGCTGGTATCAATTAAATATACACGTTATATCTATATGAGATTGCCTAACAGAGAAATTGCCTCAACGATAATCATTGAGATACTCTAGCCATGCGGAAAAGTCCTATTCGTGATATACACGCAGTTACACGAGAGACATGTTGAGAGACACTGCGACGAGCAAGACACCCATAGAGGCTTGTAGAGAGCGAATGAGAGAGAGAGAGAGAGAGAGAAAGACGAGAGAAATATATAAGGGCGCGAGAAAGAAAGAGGGAGAGGACTGGAAGAAGAAGAAGAAGATGGGCTCACGTAGCCTCCTGCGAAGTAATATGCTCTCGCCGCATGAGGTCCTTTCCTCTCTCCTCCCAGATTCGCTCACCCTCCGGGACCTCATGGAACCCTTTTCACGTTCGGCTGGGTACGTCCCTCCGTTAAATCGCGGGGCTCCGTCCCACTTGATCAATGTTTTAATTGCCGTTAATGATTCGGAGATATCTCTCACGCGTCCGAAAATGGAGAACGAGCGCGAAAAGAACCACGATGGCGGGAGGAGGGATGCAGGGAACGTGGAAAGAGTGAGATGCAGAGAGACGTCGTTTAAGTGTCCAGTGACTACACCTCGTATGAGCGCTCTTCCCCTTCAGGGTCTTTGACTCTTTTCGTGGCCGCGGTTCATTGTACTGATGCTTTTCTAAGAGCATCTCATTTCGTATTCATTGCTTCAGCCGCGGGTATCTTCATTAGCGCTTTTGTCGAATTCCTCGCGAAACAAGCGGATCGTCCATCGATACGACTGGCATTCACCGACAGGTAGGTAGATAGATAGGTAGGTAGGTAGGTAGGTAGGTAGGTAAGTCCGCCAGGTCGAACCGACTTTTCATCGCACGAGGGGTTCCCCGCTCGCTTCTTAGCTCCGGGATCAATTTCGTCTCGAGCACAATGCGCGTTTATAGAACCATACATCAAGGGCAGTTACACGTGTGCCGCTCGCATACCTACGCATACCTTCTCGGACGATTATTCATTCTCGCTAATTGTTATTTAATTACGGCACATCAACGTTGAATGATCTACATTATCTGGGTCGCCTTCGAACCTTTTTTACGAATCACATGACACGTGAGTCCACGAAATGTAGTTAGAGAAAGAAACTATAATATATAAAAAACTACAATGTATCAAGAGGATTATGAATTCCACACACAATAAAATCAATTAAAATTAATATGTATTAATGGAGATATAATAGGTATATAAATTTTATGAAACAGAATTAAATTATTGATTGAGATAGATTTGCAATAAAACAAAAATTAATGAAGAGATTCCACCAAACCCGAATTAAAATCTAAATCGAAGAGCTCGTATGGTGAAATTCAAAGAAACTTCCCCCGCAATCTAACGTGTTCGCGTATATCGAGTTGTACCGCTCTCGATCTTGATCTCTTGGCCCACCGTGCACGTGGCATAACGACGCGGCGGGAGGTTGGAATCGGGAGACGATGGGGTCCGACACGAGCGGTGGGGACACGGATGAAGGTAGAAGGTGTATGAAATAGTAACTGTCAGCGTGTAGGCCAAAGTTGATGGCACATTGTCGTATTAAGTCGGGGGTAATTTGTCTGGCCTTCTCTCAACCACCTACACCCGGGAACGACGGCCGTTCGACGACCTCTCCTGGCCTTCGATTCGACAATGGCGCACCTTCTCCACTTCTTCCTTCTTGCTAGTTAAAAGAGAGAGAGAGGGAGAAAGAGAGAAAATACGAGGAGATTCCACACCTTGATGATATACCCAAAAGGTGGATGTCCATTCTAGGACCAGCCTTATAATCCAACTAGGTGACAGAATGCTGATAATACATCGCATACAAATTCACAAAGAAGCATCGTTGCATCACAAACATATCTCGACGAGAGTCGTGGGAGTTAGTACGCCACATTAAAATGAGACTTAGCCGCTACCAATCTTCCGCTATACTGATCATCTCTCGATTGATTCTTTCGAGTGATTCGTAACATCGTTTTTTATCCCATTTATTATAGCGAGACCCGACACATTGAAAAACATTTGGCAAGACCATTTTGAAAGACGCGCCACGTCAGATTTAACATAAGTGATAAACGATGTACGGGGTAAGATTGTGTATACACGTATGCATAAATTTCTCCAACAACTCTGTGTTCCAATGTTACATAATGACCGGGCCGAAATCGCGCCGGTATTCGTCCCTGGGCGACCTCCGGGGGAATACCAACGGTCAGCAAATGGGCCTAATTTTTATTTCTCGCGCCATTTCTTAATGCCACCTCCTCCACCCGCCACCTCTTCCCCGGTCCGTACATCTGATTACACAGCCAAAAAGAGACCGCATTAGCTCTCTTAGAAGCCCTTTCACGCGCGAGCGTGCTTTTACACGCTATCGCTACAAAGAATCCGTGAATGCGTGAGAGTGCGTGTGCCGCCGGCCGGACACGCACACGCGGAACCCGATTTTTACACCTGCGGGCCCACGGGTGTTACCGTGCGGAGCGGTAATAATAATTTGGACGGCGACGAGCGGCCGCATTTGATGTTCCAGAGTCGCCTGCTGGGCGAATCGCGCGACAATGTCGTCCCTCCTCCCCCTAGCGGGACCTCCTAACACGCAACTCGAAGTAATCGATCATTACTCCCGGGGGCTATTAAAAAGCGGCCGGGTCCTCGTCCGAAACCCGGGCGCACCATATCGCGGCCTTGATTTCGCTACGGCCGCCGTTAATTAATTCAGCTCACGAGAAGGCGCGAGTTTTTCGATCTCGTCGGTTCTTTCGTCGCAACAACAATCGGTCGACACTTTGCGATCTCTTTCTTGGTGCTATTTATCAAACGTAGAAAGCAACCAATCATTCCGTTATCGCCTTACGCGATACGTGAATTGCCCGGATTAATGAGAACGCGGTACAGATAATGTCGACTTCATTAGCGATGTCGTACCCTAATTAACTCGGCTTTGTTGCAATTCTTTATCCGTCAAGATGTACGTCAGGACGGTTGTGAGAATAGATGTAAGGAAAGAGTGCATAGAAGCGATTCGCCGAGGACGTTAAAAACTTTTACTTCTTGAATTACTCGTCCGACGAGTTTTTTCAATGAACCTGTCCGACAACATCATTTTCGTCAAAAATTTAATAATATCAATTGTGTGTGTGCACGCATGTATGTACGACCATAGATGCTAACCGCAACGGGTTCGGTGTATTTTATCATCAATGAAATTGTCATACAAGGTTTGATATCATAAAAGTTATTCGCGCGCAACGACATGAAACATAAGACGAGACTTCAAGAAACCACCCAGATACGTAAGGGAACTACCGAGCTACGAAATTACTATGATGTTGCTGGCATCTCCGGAAGATCGATAATAATCGCAATCACAAAGTAGTCATTCGTAACGAGCGTTCCTCGTATACATGAAGCGAGACGAATCCGCTAGGACTCGCGTGGAGAAGAAAAGCCACCGAAAGAAAAAAAATCACCAGAAAACTAAGACTAAAAGTTAAAAAAAAAAAGAGAAATTGCATAAGTTGCAGCTTTACAAATTTACTGCATAAGTCGCAACTATATGCCTCTCTAGAATACTAGGCACTTTATTCGATAATAAAAAAACACCCTGACTCTTTATAACTGCATAAACAACATTTAGAAGAAAATATAGTTATTTTTAAGATCCCAATTATAATTTTAATAATTTCATTAGATTTTCAGATTTGCTTAGAACGTAAGTTAGTTAAATTTTATTGTCGTTCAAGCGAGTATACAATTGCTGTTTTAACGTGTTAATAACAGGGATACACTCGTGTCTCATCAGACAAGGAATTCCATACACTGTAGCCAAACAGAGAGAGAGAGAGAGAGAGAGAGAGAGACTTACAGAAACTGAAATCACAGAGCAGGAGCGAGAAGAAGGTAGAAACTTAAGAGATGGACGGTTTCCGGTGAAGGGAAAAGGGAGAAAGGGACGGAGAGCCGCACGCGCACGTCTACGCGCTGCGCAGGCAAGCTGCCTCGCGCATCGCTTACGCACGTGCGTGTATATGCAAACGCACCACATGGGGCGACGAGACGACGGCCGACAGAGTACACGAGGCACTGAGGCAAAAGATGGAATAAGAACAAGAGAAAGAGCGAAAGGCAGGGCGAAGGGACGTGCGAGGGAGGACGGACGGACGGACGGACGGACGGATGGACGGACGGACCAACGGTCGGTGGAGGAAGGGTGTAGTGTAGGTACTTCTGATTCTAATTACCTCGAGTTACGAGCGGACAACAGGCCGATCCGCCGTGCCAGCCGGTCCACGGGGGTTTTCTCGCCGTGCGACCGCGCCGTAACTTTCTGTGCTCCCCATAGCTTATAGACCACGTACCGGCGTAATGGTCCGACCGGACGATACGGTACGGATACGATACGGTTACGGGGTAGACGAGGATGATGGGCGACGTGAGTGCATCACCGAGATACTCTCGCTCGTGATCATCCTCCGCGAGGTACCGGCTTTTCGCGATCGCCAGGAAATATCTTTGAGTCCCAGAGTGCAATATAGCGAGATGACGTAGCGCGATCGCTTGGAAATATTTGCTCATATTGCATATCTTTGTCCGCTAATTATATCCAAGGTATTTTTGTCGCACGAACGCATGATTGATGCTACAATTATACGCGTTATAATGATATGAAATTCACAATTAATTTTCCGCCTTATAAATGGAATTAACTTTAAATTTGTTGCAAAGTAAAGCGGCATAAAGGTAATAACAAGTTCTGAGAAATATAATATAAATTAGAGGTATTAATTCTTCGAAACCAGTTACACGCTAAAGGTAATAAAATAGGCGTATAAATGAGAAGCGTATGCTCGATAAGTTACAAGGTTGCACTATTAAAGAAAATTGTCGCGTTTTAAAAACAAAACCGATTAATCGATTCTATAGAAAGTAACCGTTCGTAGCGCTGCTTTTCTTCGTAGACGTGCAAACATCGCGACCAGCAGGACGAAAATATTTGCCGTCAATTTTATTTTCTACATCGTTAGATCAAGCTCAGGTAACCGGTTTATTATAATTTAAATGAGCTGCCATTAAATCAATAGCTCGTTAAGACACTTTGAACCTCGAGCTATTTGTCTAGAAAAAAAGACAGATACGGCCGTCATGGAATCTCAAGTAGTTTCCTCCTTCGGACGAAATCTACACCATGCTCAGACGACTTCATTAGACGTCTTAAAAGCTGTAAATAATTATTATATTCGCTGGCGTTTCCATCGTCCCAACCTTTCTTCCTTTCGCGTCGTATCGTCCTGACGGAAGAAAGCGGCTCTCTTTAGTCTCTCATCACTCTCTCCGCTTTTCACAAACCGTGACCCATTACATTTCGGCAGCATGATAATGAGAAGGCGTAGAGCAAGAGGAACAAGAAGTCGACGACAACGAGGATGGTTAAGCAAGGTCTAAACAACGCAGCAAGTGAGTCCTGCTTACCGGAATCTAATAGCGTTTTCTATTGGCTTTACTATCGCCCACTAGTGCAACACTCACAGACAGTGTACCGTGTTTCCATGGTTGATGGTAAGCGAATTCATTCTTTGTACCGTGTTTTCGTGGCTACGGTGTAGTCAAATTTTATGCACAAAGTGGGATTTTGCTACACCGTCTCAAAGGGACGGTGTAGAGCCAGGGTGACATTTAAAATTTGAAAATGGAAGTCAAGCGGGAACAGTCTTTTAGCGCAATAATGATGTAGTGTACATGGCACAGTATAAGTAAGAATAGTAAATACATTCAGTTAAAAATAGTGGCGACTGTTCAGCACAATTCTGCACAATTTTCAACATGACGCATCAATCAGTTTCCCTATTCCCTAAGATTATTCGCTCTTATTGGTGCTCACGCACCAATTTTCAACATGGCTGAGTGGGACATAAAGATCAAATGTGTCGACAAAGAGTGTACTTACTGTTCTTACTTATACTGTGATCATGATATGCACCACTCTAGGGTAGTGTAGCTGAGTATAGCGCTTACACGCAACTGGTGCGGTGCGAGGCTGCACCCAGTGTATCCCAAGAGAAAACGCTATAATTCCTGCTTTCATTTTAGCTAGTTCTTTAATCCTTCGAATCGGCCATACGCGTTCTCCTAACGATATGCGATGTATAGATACTTGAATGCCGTGCCGCCGTGTCTGACCATGCGAATCTCCGACACGAGTAACCGTTAGAGGCACTCGGTGAACTGAAGAAGACGGCAATTACTTGAACGCGAGTCCTCGAGGTGGGTCGAAGGAATTTCAAACGCGCAACGATACTTCTACCGGTCTCACCGCGTCCTTGAAATGATCCACAGATCATTCTCAACTCCATTGCACGTTGCAGCTGAGCAAATGTGGATTCTTTCCCGACTTTTATAGATTGTCGCTACTCTGCGTGTTCACTGTCTCCCTGCAATCTTTTCTCTAAATCAAAGGATAATCACCGATTATTAGTCTCAAGTATGCCACTGGTAATCAGTGAACACAGTGAAATAGTGATTAAAAAATTAATGAACCGTGGAATCTTTAGGTAACCTCGCTTTAGTGTATAAATTCGATATATACGTGGTGTGAAACTGATGTGCAAAACATCGGTATTTTAATTGCTTAAACCTTTCTGTTTTAGTTGAATTTTATTGATTACCCAGTGACATACTTTGAACTGATAGTCAGTAATTACCCACTACTTTAAATTTATAAAGTTCCTACAGGGGAGGGGGGGATGATTAAAATGGAGTCTCAAGTGTTCTCTAGGAATTTTTCAAGGATGAATAAAAATGATGAGAAGAGATGAGGGAGATGTAGGTGAAGAGAGAGGTAAATTGGCATCGTCACGTAATCTATCGACGTTCGTGTCAATAACGAAGCGGAAGAGGATGAAACGGAGGAGAAAGAAGAGGAGAAAGAGAGGAGGGCGATGAAGACGACGACGATGACTGTGCTGATCTCGATGGACACGGGAGAGGCGTTTCGGTTACCGCGGGGGGTAAAAAGCGCGTTTTAACACGGTTCCGCCACGATCGTGCTCCGTTAGCCGCACAACCGATCTCAACCGATCTCGCGGCACTTCTGGATTAATCATCGAAGCGATAAAGGTCCTCGTTACATTGTCGCGCCATGGAAGAGTCTCGAGAACTTTTTCGCAACGGACGGGCGTACGAATTTAACTTTTCAGGCAGACATTTTCGTTCACAGCAGCGTTTGCGTAATTCATTTCTCGTCGTTATCGAATACGATCTCGCGACTCGACACAGCTGGAAGATAAGAATCGTGATTGATCGATGGTAACAGTCGAGAAAGAAAGAAAAAAAAGATACAGAAAGAGACGTTCTTGCTTCCTACTTTCAATACAGAAACCGTAGCGCGCTCTCTTACGCTCCTCTCAGCCGACACAATGAGGCAATTTCGCAATAATGACGTTGCAAAAGTCAACGACCGGAATTTGTCGTTAAGTGGTTTCGGGAAGAAATCTAACGCTTTATTTTAGTCGTATTTTATGAGCGTAAAATACGCGCGACGTTACTCGCCGGTCGTTGGCACCGGCGAGACGTCGCGGTAAATAATGTAACGCGAGATTACGTCGCGGAGACGAAACAGTCGACTCGACGCAGTATTTCGTCAACGGGGCACCACACCGGCTTCTTAACCACCGCGAAGAAAAAGCGTCGCGGAGTAACGAGCTGCAAAAGAACAAATAGCGATAAAAAGCAGCTTCCTTGTAAATAACGATCTCGAGAACAAGATTATCTACCGGGACGTAAAATTGAAATGCACGCGAGTCATGCGTAAGATCGGTAGCCAGTCGCGAGTGTCAGAGTGATATAATGAACAATAATCCGAAAAATATTCAGAGCGCGACTTTATCACGAGATAATACAGATGGCTTACTCGAAAGTGGTCATTTGTCATCGTACAACTTTTTCGGGATATCTTTCGAGACATACACGTGAGAAAAGAGAGCAAGTATCATATACGTGTAGGCGGACGTCCGACGGACAGCGAGAAGCGGTGATGAAAATAAAAAAAAAGGGCTACCGTCTTCTCTTCGATAGCCAACATTGTATGGTCGCGAGTAAGTACCTACTCTAATATGCAAGAGAATCTTATCGACCGTGCGGTGGCAAGTTCCGCGACGTATCGAGATACGAAAGAAGAGAGATGCCAAAAAGAAAGACAGAGAGGGAGAGAAAGAGAAAAGGGAATGGAGCAGAAGGGACAGAAAGGATCGGCGAGCATAATGGCCACGACATTACGATCGGGATTACGCGCGCCGAAAAGTAGACCCGTTTCAATGCCAAGGCATCGTCACTCGTTCGAGAGGCAGGGTGTTATGTGCGTTTCGCTGGTTCTCTTCGGGCACGGCGTCGCTCCAGCTCGCCTCCGCCTCGCTCCGTTCGGCTACAACCAGCCACAACCTCAGGACGAAACTTTGCCAGCAGCCGCGCCGCCCCGTCGGTCCCCATCGGTCGCGTTTACGGCTGCGGAACTATTGGCTATCTCTTGTTGTGTATCTGGCATATTGTTAAGTTAATTGAAAGGGATGATAAAATCGCGATGTTTTTTGACGTTAAGCGGGGTGAGCGGCTCGCGAGAGAAAGAACAGGGAGCACGGTGGCGATGAAGAGAAAAAGAGAGGAAGAGAGAAGAGAGACAAAGGGGAGAGGAGAGAGCTGTGGGAGGGCGGAGGCCTAACCTGAGGTAGATGGAAAGAAAAAGAGAGATGAGAGAGAGAGAGAGAGAGAGAGAGAGAGAGAGAGAGAGAGAGAG
>NW_017299465.1:434316-438313 GCF_001594075.2 Trachymyrmex cornetzi
GGGAGCCGCGAGTCTGCCGCGGCGCTGTCTGTGATGAACCTGAGGGGCCGGTGCGAGACCACCCGAACAGTGAGGATCCTCTCTTCTTCAGTGCCCGGTCGGTGTATGCAGAAGTGGCTGAAAGTGGAGGAGCGGGAGGTGGAGCGGAGCAGACAGTAGTGGGACAGGAGAGGGTACGTCGGTGTGGCAGAGCGCCGACGCCCCTTGAGATTCTTAATTGCAGATAAATAATGAGAACGCGCGAGGTAGGCACTTTTGAAAGTGAAATTAGTTGCGAGGGCCCTTCGCACGTGAGTGAGGAGGCTGCTTCTTCCCGCTGCAAGATACAGAGTTCTCTTCTCTATTGTTTTTCGTGTGCTAATGTAACGGTCGGTTTGAAGCTACAGACAGGCGTCTACTTACGAGATGTCGACTTACAAAAAGAACTTGGACTTGTTTATTTGTTCAGATGTTGATGTTATTTGAGAGCAAAAAGGTTGCCGAATATTTTCTGATCATAGCAATCACCTGTTAACGTCGTATTACTAAGTCAAAAGAATTTGTAACGTACAGCATTGTATCGGATTCGAATTTTGGAAGACAAGTTTGCGTGGTCGGTACCTCAATACGTTAGCCCGAAACTGACAGTATGACATGACACATTCCTGCGGACACAGTAAAGAAACTCAGCGCGACTAAAAAGTACGTATATTCTCAGAACAGCGTGTCAATTTCCTTGACACGTCATTCGAAATCGATCTAAGGGTGTCTAGCGCTGACATTGACGAAAACCTTTGACGCCCTATTCTTACCTGAGACATCCTTTCACCATCTTGTTATGGGAAAAAGGATCGAAACACCCGATGAGAAACGCGTCTTTTCTGTGACTTACAGGCTTTCTACAATAAACCATTACGTAAGCTGCATGTCTTAAACCGTAAGAAATTGACCAATCATAGACGATTATTCTTTTCACATTCGTCTATGATTGGTCAATTTCTCCCAGCCTAAGACTTACAGCTTAGGTAATGATTTACTATAGAAAGCCTATAAGAGTAAGAGCACACAGATTCTTGCATAACGCAATAAGACATAAAGAAATCGACCAATTAGTCTTTTATTTCATGGAAGAAAGGAAATAAAAGACTTTGATTGGTTCATTTTCTTACGTATCACGCATTATGCGAGATTCTGTGCTTTCGCCAACTCTATTAACCCCGCGAGCTTCTTATGTAAGTGATACTCTCGAAGAACCCTGAACTCAACGAGGACAACGCGTCTTGAACGTATCTTGTACATTCTTGGGTACAACGAATTACTGTATATCCAACGAGAACCGAGCACCATAACAAGAGACCGATTGCAAGCAAAAAGAGGGAGATAGATACCGTTGCGTTCGCTCGATTTCGGATTCGATGTGCGTAAATCAACGTGCGAAGTAATTTCTGAAAAGACGGTCCGCGAGTCCAGCGGTATTCTACATTGGGACGACATTCAACGCGCCGCATCGAGATCGCCTCTGGACAAAATGTGCGAAACGTACTCGCACGTGCACGACAGATTCTAGAGAGATAGAGGCAGGATCGTGCTGTGCATTTACTGCGTACAGGATTTAGCGGTGTTGCGCGTGCAAACAGAAAGTTCCGGGGTTGGCTCTCCTCTCTCTCTGTCTTTGTCTTTGTCTAAATTTGTCTCTCGAAAGCAAGATAATTATCTGAGGGACTTACAGCGTGCTTTATGCTGGAATGCATTTCTTGTACAGTCCGCTGCGAGTGATGCTCGCACGAGCCCTTTTCTGCTACCATCCACGCTGACGCTATTATTCCCCTGCCGCGCGCGCGTTGTTTGCACGACTATTTACTGCGTTTACATGTGAATGCAAACGCGGCCTCGTACTTTGCGAGGATATATACGCGAGTACTTGCGAGTACATGTTGCGCCTATGTGTGTTGGTTAGTGCGTGTTTGCTGCTATATGCTATACGGGAGCGCCACGAGACACGAGGGAATATCTAAATGCACCTAGCTCGCGTAATAACGCGAAATCCCACGGTTGCGTGTACACGGTCGTGCATGAGCGCAGCTCCGGTTAATATCCACGCAATCATGCTCTAGAAGCCGTGAAATGGCTTGTATTATCCGCTCAATTCCTACAGTCCGATATAAGTAGTTCGTTATATTTCTTTACACATTATACCTATCGCGTGTCCGTGACCGTGGTAGACCTGCATCGCGTTACGTCACCGTGTCGTTTATACATAATACGCTTCCGTTTATCACAACGTTCGTTAGCGCAATCAATTCGATCGACCTTCCCGTTTCCGCTTACCGGTCGTGATCTCGCTCTCTCGTTTCGCTCCATGAGCTTCTTGTAGCAAATTTTTCAAATATCGCGCGCACTGACTTACATGAAATATATCCTTCATCATCCTTTCCCAGCAAAGTCAGGGACGAACGCAACCGCAGAGGCGCTTGGACGAACCAACGCCGTTAATAATTCGTTCCGAGCTCGTGTAACCGAATGGTTCGTGCCCGGAAATCCAAGAGATGTATGGTGCAAAGAAAAGAGAGGAGGAGCATCCTACGATCCTATCTCGCGTTAACGGGATTTCGCGAATCTTTCTAAGATAACCGAATCATTAAATCGCATAGATTTTCAAGTAGATGACTACCTATTTAGAGAGAATAAATTCTCCACGACGTACTTAACGTTTGTACCAACTAATCTACTTACTAGATCGATTCTAAGAATGTAATTAGAGATTGCGCATTCTTATATTCTACTCGATATTATATATACGACACCCCGCTAAATTTATTCTTCTTAGAATCTTTTTGAGACGGCCGAGATTGCCGAGGTTGGAACTGCGCTTAGAAGCTTTCTTTGGCCGACGTTAAACGAGATAGTCCTCCGCCAGCACAATGAGCGGATCTTACGCCACAGAATTTTGCAGCTCGCGCGTGTCGGAGTATGCGTTAGATGCGCTCGCGGACCCACAAAGCGCTATATAACGTTACCCGGAGTTAATAAACCCCGAGGTCGAGGCCTGGCCCGCGGTTCTCCTCTTCGTCTTCGTCTTCGTCTCCTTCTGCGTCTTTGCATTTCCTCCGCCGTTACCGCCACCCCGTTCACTCTCATCTACGAGCGTCGACCACAATATTCTTTTTCCTTCCATCTATCCCCTACCTCTCGTTCGTCCGTGATCATCCGCGTACATTCCCCGTTCTCTCTTTCTCTCTTCGAGATTGTACGAAGACCGCAGACACCGCTGGTCGGTTGGTCACCCGCAAATTATTTTCTGCCGGGGGAACTCATCTAGAAGTTCCACCGCCATCGCTATCTTTTCTAATCTCTCTCCATCTTACCGCGCGTCGTGCGTCTTCCACTTCTAATCACACTACAAGGCAACGCCCGAAACCACCCTGGAGGAGTTTTCAACACGCAAACAATAAAAATGCAAGGGTAAGGATATTCGAATGCTATTTTCGCAGAAATCGCTAATCAAAATCGTTTAGTTTAAACACGCGTGACAAGTTAATTTTCTCGTTAAATGATATGTTAAAAACTATAAACTGTGAAACAACTGTAATTCTATACAAGACAAGTTACACGTTCGCCCTTTGTACGACATTGCCGGTAAATTCATTCGAACAATTCTAGAACGGCTCGGACTTGCAAAGCTGATGGACACTCGCGCGATCAATGCCCTGTTTGTTCAACGTATGCGGCTGAAAGCGAGCGATCGACGAATACGCAGCCGGTTTCGAAGCCGGAGGTGACTTTCGTGCTTGCTTCTTCGTGCAACAAGATTGCACGAGAAATGAATGGCGTCGAGACTCCGTCATACCGAAAATGCCCGAGGCGATGTGGTACGCATCGACTTTTGCACGCACATGACGAAAGTATACATACGTAGCGGTTTCGACCGGACCGACTCTCTCACTCTCTCTCTCACTCACTCACTCTCTCTCTCTCTCTCTCTCTCTCTCTCTCTCTCTCTCTCTCTCTCTCTCTCTCT
>NW_017299465.1:438334-478320 GCF_001594075.2 Trachymyrmex cornetzi
CTCTCTCTCTCTCTCTCTCGTACATCTCGAACAGATAAAACGTATCTGTGAGAAGGCGCAATCGTATCGACACGAAGGATCAGGAATTCTAATAACCCGGTGGTAATGATAACCCTCTTGACTGTCCCGCTTAAATAGACCTATTACACTACCTTCGTTGCCGCCCGTGCGGTACTTACATAGCACTTGGCACTTATCGGATCTGTAACGTTTATTGACCCGTTAGCCCATTGTTGGCTTATTATCGTTGGCAATGAGTAACAAATCGACACAATGTATCCGTCCCGACCATAAATGTTTCCATGAACTCGTTGGTCGTGCAGCTCGGCGAATACGTTTCTTCTAATTTCACACACAGCGTACGTACACATTTTCGTGTCTATAGTAAGTTGAAACGACAGAAAGTATCGAAATATGCAAAAAAAAAGAGAGCATTTTATAATAAAATGAATGCATTCTCAATGCACCTCTTTCTCAATTGCCCTCACCTGCTGTCACAACATATATTCAGCGTTCAATGGCCGCGCATGCACACCGACTAAAATTATGATCCCTCAAATTTGTGCGCCAGCCGCCGCCCTCTACTACGGTTTTCGCGCGGAAGTTCCGGACGAATTGAGCAGCCGCGGCTTTTTGTTACAATTACAGTGATGATCGCGTGATTCCATTTACAGGAAACAAAGTTGTATAAGTGACCGTGACGAGAATCTGGAATTTCCGAGTGGCTGCGGGCGCATGAAACCAGCTTTGCATGCGCACACGGTAAATACAGTTTTTGTGCGAGCCGATACAAACCATACGATTGCCTCCAATAGTCAAAGCGGATTGGCGGACGCGAGGAAAAATTCAATTTACTGATTACAAGCATGGTGCAGCCACGCAATGCGCCTCAATTAATTACCCCGTCATTATAATATCTTCTCAATATCACTTTGCTATGCATTTACACGTGCGTTCTAGGCAGAGTATAAGAAATATGGCGCCATATTCGTTTGCCATCGATATCTGCACTTTTTTAATGTAGCTCTGTAAATTACTTGTGATTTTATACGATGTAACTGATTGCAGGCCTATAAATTCAAGCCGGTAGCCCGTATGCGCGCGTTAAGAGGAGAGCCCCGATATTGATTATTGATTATTTTCTCCGAAACAAAGTGCGGGATATCGATGAGCGTGACGCGCATCCCCGATGAAGGTTAATAAATTCTTTTCCAAGGAACGCCGGATTTGTAATAGCGGAACGCCGCGTCGTGCTGGCACGTTCCTTCCGCTACCAATATTAAACCGTGCTATATCTTTTCTCTTCTTTCCCTTTTTTTTCTTTCCTTCTTTATCTTTTTCTTCCTTCTTACTTCCGGAAGGAAACCAGTTATAAACGCTCGCAGTGCGAAGGCCCGTTCTGGCAGACAACTTGTTTTTCGCGTGATTTACAGTGGGCGAAACGCGGTCGAATTATTAATAACCCGATCGTCGATCAAGATTATACGTATGTGCACAGCCTATCGATATATTTCATGCACTTTTATCGGCGCCTCTCATCTGCTCCACTGGCAGAAAGTTGTAGGGGAGATAAGTGGTGTCGAGAATCTGGAATCTCTCCGTTTGCGCCCCGAGGCTGCGAAACGCTTTGCACGCGTACGCTTTTTGTCGAGCGTTCTGCATGCATGCATGCATGCATGTGCATGCACGGCTATCTTCCTACCTACCTACCTACCTACCTACCGGTCAATCGGTAGCGCCTAATGAAGGATCCAAGTTGCATCAAGGTAACGTTCTGTCTTAAAGCGGCGCGGCACCGGTGTCGGTCATTATTGATGCACTATAAAACTTCCTCCTGCCCGCTTTTTGCCGATGTTCTGCTCGAGCTATTAGTACAAGTACGCGAACGTGACTTCTATTTATACGCCATTACAACGGTGTAAATATAATTTTAATGTCGCTCTGACGTTTCAGTGTACCGGTACCTACGCCTAGGGGGCTTCTTCGCTGCGCCGCGCCGCGGCGATACATTGACATTCTCGATCGTATATCTCGACAAGCACGATATAAATATAATTTTCTGAGATAAATCCGATAAATCTTGCGTTACGTATATATTTTAGTCCGAATCACCTCCGGGTCTATGATCGAAATCGAGAAGAAATTATGATACGATCGATAAAAAGAATAATTGACAGAGACGTACGTGATACTCATTCGATAATAATATTCGGCGTTAACGCGTTACGCGATGCACCAGATTGAGATTTTCCAAGTGTATTTACTGCGCGCGCGCGCGCGCGCGCGCGTGTGTGTGTGCGTGCGTGCGTGCGTGCGTGCGTGCGTGCATGTGTGTGTCTCGAATTGCATCAGTGCAGCGTAACATCTTAACACGACACGGTGCGCTGCCGGCGTGAACACAGGGGAACATACGCACACGAAACTACATATATAATACAGAGCATATGCATCCACCGGTGCGAAACAGACGCACCGGCTGGTGTTTACGCAAACTTTTTCCTCTAATCGGTAGAATCGGATCGCTAAACAGCCACTAAACAGCCCGTTACACGGTACGGTGCAGCCGAATGCACCAGCTTGGCGGTTCGGTGCTTTACGAGCAAACTATACAACTCATGATATTGGCGGCGAGGGAAAAGGTGAGCACCGGGCATCTCTCATGCCATTGTTAAGTTGTATACTTTTGTCGTTTCAAGTATCATTTAAACTTTCACTGTGAAACTCGCCGCTTCGATCTGGAAAAATCTCGAAAAAAGAGGCTCACTCAGGGATGATGATCGGGAAAATAATCGTTTTTGCAAGAAAGCAGAGTTTCACTATATGGAAGGGGTAGTTTTGTTGAAGTATCTAAAAATTTAAATAGATACAAATATGAAACAATTTAGAAAAAACATAAAACATACAGTACAGGCAATAAGAATCAACGCTGGTTATCATTTAGCGCAATTTTTCTTAATATAAAAATATAAACCTTGACTTTGAACGTTTCCACTCATAGTTTGAGTCTTCATCAGCAATCTTTCCCCCTAGCGCAACGGTTGGAGTATTGCATAACAAAATAATATCTCCAGCGTTTTTCCTCTCAAAATTGAACCGTTAACTGTTGTGAGGTAAGTCACATACTCACAAAGTTAGTACTCCAAAGTAGGAAGCTGAGTGGCAATGAGAACTCAAACTCACACAGTCGACGCTTCTACATTGAACAATAAATCTCTCTTATACAACATTTTGTAACTCGTTAATATGTTAAAAATTATCGTCAAATTTTACAATAATAACTGCGAGAACAATATGTGTCTTGTCATTTCGACAGTCGGTTAAATAATGAGTGGAAACATTCAAAGTCAAGATTTATATTTTTAGTATTAAGAAGAATTGCACCAATCGACCAAGAAACTGTTTTTAAAAGATTAAACAGATTACAACGTTGCAAGATGCTTTACAATCTAATCTCCATTTTTATTGGGATTCAATGAGAAAGAAAAAAACACGCAAGATTTATTGTGAAAAATAAACAAAAGTTAACAGCAATATAAATCGTGCTCGAGTACATATTTCGAGCATGTGAGAAATGAAAACCGAAAGCCAGGAAGGAAAACAATGTCACTATCAATTATTCTTAAATTAAATGTAAGATAACAGAAAAGCAAGAAAAGAGAAAGAAAATCGAAGCGAAATACATGCAGTGTAGAGGAGACCGAGGCTCGTTTTTGATTAGAGATTTTTAGAAAAAAAGTGGATGTCTGATTTTGAATTATGTACATTATAATATACCTACATACTTTAGGTATTAAACAAAATATTACTTGTAAATTCATCATATCGTAAAAATAAGTTATTTAATTTTCAATAAAGTTGCAAAAATGTGATAATTGACTCAGTGTTTGGGTTGACTATCACGGGCTCTAGGATTGGAAGTAGTATATCTATTATGGATAACACATATAAAAATACAATTTTTATTTTAATATCAGTTCTATATTTTGAAAAATAATAGTAATTATGGTATTAATTCAAATAAAAGAGTTATTTTAATCATAAAATACGTAATTTATTTTTGTACCGTAGTTTCTATATGAAAAATGAAAAAACATATATCTACATGAAATATAAGATATTTGTAAATATATTCTCCAAAAATATATTCTCTAAAGATATTAAAATTAATTGTTATCTAAATTCATTTCATTTTAGTCAATCTACCCCACATAGCTATTTTTAATAAAAGAGATTGTATTCACAAACTTTGTCAGGCTAATGATTAATTAATTGTAGCACAGATCTAAGACACGTCACTTTCTATGAATACATCAGTGATATCGCGATTAATATTGCTAAAGACTTGTCAGACAACAGAATACGTGATAAGAAAAATTTACTTACACCAACTTCATTTTCTTAAAAATCGTTATACATAATATACAATGTTTGTGATGCGAATTATTTTATACAACAAATTAATATAATATCAACTATCTACAGTCAAAAAAAGAGATTGCCATATCTTGTTTGAGTTATAAGCATTTTGATAACCACCCCGATCTCCTCTATCATTTAGTTTCGTACTCGTAAGTTTTTCACGTCGATTAGCGTAATCAAATTGCGTGATACTGTATACTTTATAAGAGATCCGATAATGACTCCTATAGCCTTGGCCAAAAATATTAGGCATTTATATTTTTTTATTTATCTTGAAGTCTTTTATCTGCATTATTATTTATAATATTTACTGAGAGAAAAATATATTAAATTTTAATGAATAATTGTTTAAATGATGCTAACGTAACATTTATTTACAGAAAATATATATTTGCTAAATAAAAAATAATGGTTAAATCAAATTTATGGATTTTGTAGTAAATAAATATATATTTACATTTAATAAAGCACTTTTATAAAAAAAAATATTTATTAATATAATTAAAATTCATACATTTTTCTGTCAGTGTTGGTTATCGATATTGTACATAAGTTTAAAGGGTTCTTTAAACAAAGGATAATTTACAAGAAATGTCATAAATTAATTTCTGAGCTAAAGCTTTAAATAATGATTAATAAGGTGCCTAATATTTTTGGCCAAGGCTGTATATACGGCGTAATTTTTTCAATTACACACCTACGATTCTTTATCGCACGTCACAAATCATGTAAACACAATTGCATGACATTTGCTAACGACTTAAGTTACAAACGATACGACATGCGTAATTATCACGTATATTCCCTACCGAACATAAGTATCTATAAATATAGCGCCAAAAGTATGATACCGAATAATCTGCAGTGTCTTGCCAACTCTCATCCTGAATCTACCAGAATCTCTCCATCGAGAATATTCAGGTGCGTCTATAATATTTCTACATCATTAATTCGCAAGAACGCTCACTGTTCGGGATAATGGTGAATTCGATTGATTTTAAGGATATTTTGGCTATACAATATCGGCGAGAAGTATCAATCAAAAAGTCAATATCTGCTAATATTAGCCAACAAATTTTTGTCATAAATTCGTTCTGAAATCAACTGCAAAAAATAAAACAAAATTTAATTTATAATGGCTTTATGCAGTGAAATGACCACATTTTGCTGCAGTTTATTAGAGTTTGATTTTAATCGTAATGCTATGATTTTATCAAATTTGCAAATAATTACTACAAATACAATTTTACACAAGGCTAACAAAAAATTAAATAATTTTTGCATCAATAAGAGAATTATGTTCAACTTTTACGCGGATACTGTGACATAATATTAGAACAATTTCTGAAATGTTTATATTTCTAGTAATGTTTTGAGATGTGACAACGTCCTCTAAGGCCATAATCACACTACAGGTTGTCGGTTACAGTTGCTGGTTGTCGGTTTTACTTTAGCCAATCATGATAGGAGTGCAGGTTAGCTGCAGCATGATTGGTGAAAATAGAACCGACAACCAGCAACCGTAATCGACAACCTGTAGTGTGATTACGACCTAAGGATGTATCCTGACCCTCTTCGTCTTCGGAAGCGGTTAAATCAACTGTGTTTTCTACTTTGTACAGAAAAATGAACTTCGTAGTGTTCGGGGTTATCCTGATATGTTGTCATGCCTGGGCCATTGAGATAGACGATAATTGTAAGTAGATACCTATAGTATTTTTTCTCCTCTAATATTTCTTTAGACGTATATCGAATAGTATTTCTCCGAAAATATATTGTTCTTACAATATCACAATATGTTTGTCTATTTTCGAACGATCTACTTTTAAGCTTCTTATTTTGGAAGATTCTATTTCTCACTTGTCTGTTTTGAATGGTATTTCGATTTTTGATACAGAGATTTTAGACATTATATATTTGAATATGTTTATTTATAAATGCTTTATTTTTGTCGGTCTATTCTTCATATATATCGATATCAATTCCCTACAGATCTTTCCGTGCTTCGAGTATTTTTTGTTCTAGTTCTTTTTTTAACGATAACATTCCATCAGAGAGAGGAATCAACATCATCATTATGCAATATCGGCATTCTTACATACTATATTTATTATCAACATCCTTACATATTGTATTTACCACTGATTATATGATGCATATGTTTAGTTGCAGCTATACTGTTCGACGGATTTAAAATAAATTTGGAAAATTTCTTCGAAAAGTTCAAGTCCTCACTGCAAAATGGAACTAATGGATTCAAAATATACGGAATTCCGATTCATGATCCGTTCATTGCGAACAGACTGCCCATCAAATATAATTTATCTACTTTTATGGGTAACATAGAGTGCGTATCAGTTTGGTTTTTGAAGTAACACGTTGATCGCTAAAGCGTTAAATCAATATACTTACCTTTAATAAGTCGACAGAGAATGTTATCATGATTATAATCAATATCTTTTACTTGATTGTGTTTTTTAAATTGGCGTCATATATTATGCAGTAAAATTTATACACTTAAAAAAAAGATACAATAAATGTGAAAAATATTTATACAGGGAAGATTTTTTTTATAAAAAAAGCCTTATTGATAAAAAATAAACTTTAATTAACAATTTATTAACAATGAATACATTCTTTCCTAATATAAAAAAAAGTTTTTTGCAAAAATAACTCTTTTTAAAAGCTAAACTTCTCGATTGTATTTCTTCTACGATAAAAAAAATATACTTTTTTATTTTTATTATTCATATATTTTCATTATTAGATAACTTTTTACATAAAATAATTTAAAAAATATATAACTTATTTTATTTTTTGCTAATTAATGTTTACTTTCTAAAAACAAAGATCTTTAAAAAAAATATCTTTCCTGTACGAATTTTTGTATTCATTGTATATTTAAAAAATATAGTTTAGTGAGAGAGGAGAGATTCCAAGCAGAACAACAAGTCATTATGATATCAAAATAATGTCAAAATGATTCTAAAATAATCATTAAAAGTCATTTTTCAATCATTTTTTATTCATTTTAATGTCATTTTGATGTTATCGTGACTTGTTGTTCTGCTTAGAATGTCTTAGTTTAACATGTATCATGTATGACATGACAGTTTACGTATCATAAACGACTCGTTATTAGACGAAGTAAAGACAGAAGTTTATTAATGACGACTGGCAAATTTTTTATTTTTTCTTCGTGCCTTCAGCCTCGAGGGATTTCTTGAAAACTTTAACGTGAGTGGTTTGACCTCGTATAATGTCAACAGCGCTAAATTCAAACCATTTAGTTTAAATGCCTACATAGATGTAAACTGGCCGTGGTTAACGGTCGCGAGTACTAATTACTCCTTGAAAGGCAACGCCCTTAACTACGATATTTATGGAGATGGAGATATAAAGTAAGTATTTATTCCTTTTGAGAGAATTTAATTATCATACTTCGATCGCGATTTTCTAATATCTATGGCACACGAAAAAGAATCTTGCTGCTAATTTTTGCATTTTATTATTTGTCAATAAAAGAGATAGAAAAATTTAAATCTTTAGCGAATGCGTATTAATTTCAATTATTATTATTATCATAATAATATATTGTGATTACCTTTATCGTAATTAAAATAAATAATTTTTTATTATCATTATCATAATTATAATTAATTATTATTATCATCATTATTGCAGTGAGAAAGATCGCTGATTTTCCTCGTAAAGAACGCTCATTTTTCATTCTGCTTCATCTATACTTAACTACAATGCTTGAAATATGTACGTGAAAAAAAAACGGGAGCTGGAATGACTGACAATGAGTTAGCCATTTTTCATTCAGCGCTTTCGCGACTTTATCAGGCGACGTGCGATAAGCGGCTGCGACACAGCGCGTTATTAAATCGTGACTGAAATTATATGCTTCGTGCGAAACACGCGATCGCGCCGATCCGCGATTTCGCGTTCAGCTTTCTTACGGTCGGTGGTCAAGCTCGTCTTTAGCAAATGCGAAACTCAATTGAGATTGCTTTGATGGAAATTTCAACGGTACTTTTTTTAGATTTAAGATAATTTATCGTTCCATTATTAAATTGAATGAATATTTAAATAAATCTTTTTAACGCGCACAAAATCAGGAAGGAAGATCTTTTTGACGGCGTTTATTTAAAATATATGATAATTAATAATTTTTTGTTAATAAATACTATTCCTTCATAATTAAGTTATTTTCTTCAAAATTACATACTGTAAAAAAGAGTCTAATTATAGTTATCAAATATTGAGTGTAATAATTTTTAAAGGTAAAATTATGTGTTTAGTTATTACCTCAATATTTATTTAAAATTATTTCATTTAATATTTGGTGGCTGTAATCAGACACTTTTTTCAGTGCAAGACACATTTTATAATATTTCTTTCTACTTTATTTATTTCTACATTTTATCTATTTCTATATCTATGCACTTTATTTCTATGCATTTCGATAATTTTTTAAAGTAAAAATTTGAGATCATAAAGTCTTTAAAGCTACAGAGGTATATTTAATTTTTAGTGGAACCCTGTATAACTTCAGAACTATCATGAATGTTGATTTCAACCTGAAGGACCGGCATATGCAAGTTCAAACTATAGCAACAAAGATTTTCTTGGAAGCATTGGACGTAAGTAATTAAGTTACAGTTCTATGAATTATTTTCTGGCTTTTGCGATTGTGATCCTCAGGACTCGCATCTATAAGCGATCAGGCTAATGCATAAATAATATCGAATATAAAATAAGTGACTTTACGTTAACATTAGATAACTTTTTGAAAAACAAAATATGCACATAATTTTCAAAACTCTATTAACGATTTTCATATTGTCCTCAAAATAAAGAATAATTCAAATTAAATGTAAGAAGTTAAAAAAAAATGATGAAAATCAAATATTGTTTTATCACTTTTTTATATTTCAGATAATGGATTTTCTTAACCATTTTTCTCATATAAATGTAAACTCATATTACAAGTTTTCTCTACAATGTCATGCACATTTAATTTTTTTAAATTTTGAAGAATAATTTATTAATTTTTTTAATACATTAAATAATATATGTTAATTTCTTGATTACATTAGTTATTATGCGAGAAAATTATTACTTGTACAATATATCAAATTAACATTGCCACGTTTCTTGCCTTTCAATTTACATATATAAAAAGGCAATCCAGTCACACTGCTGCTAGCAGAGATATCGATCTTCTACAAACTGCTATTATAAAAAAGACTCGAAAAATCTACATCACATTTTGCTAAAAAAAAATTATTATTGAACTCCTCAGAAACTTTTTGACTAATAAGCATATATTTATATGAACAATATGTATGAAAATATATATAAAATAACATAAATTGTAAAAGGATTAAGCAGATAGAAAAAAAGAAATAAATTGACTATGAAAAGTCAATTGGTCTAATCATGAAGTCTCCATAAAACACTTTAATTTTCTTTAATCGATTTTAATAAATTTATTTTACTTGAAAAAAATTATAAATGTACAGCTGAAATTATAGAAATTCGACATTTTACATGCAACGGCTTCGTAGAGAAGTTGATTCAAATCGTAACTCTCTCAAACGTTTCTCAATTCGATTATATGGAATAAAAACGATTAATTTTCTGTTACTGACCATTTTCACTTTTTCTGATTTCTAATAAAATTTTTTTTTCTGTCGCTCGCAGTTTAACGTAACGGGCTTATACAACAATGAGGACATGTCCGAGACATTCAGCAAGACGCTCTCCGATGTTACACCTAAGCTCATCGTCGCGAACCAAAAGATGATTGAGTATATTATTAATAACATTGCCACGCGGATTTTCAACAAATTTCTGTCAACTATAACATTTCTAGACTTATTGAAAGCAATAGGTTAATAATACTTTTCTATCATGATGGCGCCACGCTATCGTTCAATCAATCATTTCTACAACGATCGATCCCAGTTGAACGATACAAATACGTGATAATGCATTTAAAGAGCATTTGTTGGTAATGTCGTCAAAGACAGAAAATTTTTAATAAAGCTCATTTTGTATTAAATTTATTTCTGCAATGTACTGATAAAAAAGTATAAAAATCGCAGGCATGAAAAGATTTCATTCCTTTATAATAAGATTTTCGCTTTCTTTATAAATTTATTTATCTTTAATGTTCATACTAATACTTATTTTTATACTAATATTAAAAATAGAAAATCGATACCAATTAAAAATAACATTACATTAAATTAAAAATAAGGTAATACTAACATAATTTGTAAACAAACTTGTAAGAACATTTTTTTAAATAAAATTAACATTTATGATGATTAAATAACACAACAAGTATTTTATTCATTTATCTTAGACTTTAGCTTTTAAGACTTTTATCTTATTATTAGTTATTTTTATATTATTTACTCATTTAAGTAACACATAAATTATATTACTATGAGACTAAGAAATGTCAAATATTTTAGCACAAAATATTTAAATTAAACATAATCACATTATGTTAAATTAATACTCGAATATGTTAAAAATTCAACACGAAATTTTAACAAGGACTTGAATAGATTAACATAAACATAAAATGTTTTTTATTATGTATGGTAAAATATGAAAGAGAAAAAAAATATGCCTCATATTATATATCACATTTCATATAAAATTATTCCTAAAAAATAAATGTGCAAATATATTTTTTGTTTTGCATATGGTAATGAACAGACTTTGAAAATACTATACGTTCGTATGATATCGCGTTTATCAGAAAAAAAAAGATAACTCAATAAATTTACAACTGAGAGAAAACGAGAAAGAATTTAAGATTCAATTAATCTAATCTTTTTTGTTATATGCATATTGTGGCAACTCTTTATTTTATCATGCTATCTTATATTAAAATATCACTACAATACGTATTAAAATGGAATTATTTACTTACTTCAATTGTACACAAATCTATATATCTATCTGTTGCATAAAATAATATTTATCCTATTATAAAAATCTATATTTTTGTTATAAATATATATTTTTGCAGTTAAATAATATGCGATTTGGCTTAGCGCCGAGACACTACCAGTGTCTCCAGATTACGAATTCATAATGTTATCTGTAATATTGTTTATGTGCGATATTAATTTTTACCGACATAGAATAGACCTACACACACACACAGTATATCTTTTTCATTTAGTTTAGCGAATACTCAAACTCTATTCTTTAGCAGAAATGTAATTTTGACTTTTATATTTTTATACAAATGTGTCAAATATTCGATACTATTAAATCAAATAAATTAAATATCATTGCTCATAAAAAATTTTAATTGTAAAATAAAAAAATATTATAAAGATACAAAATATTCTTTTACATAAAAAAAGGTTTAGTAATAGCTAATTGATAACCAGCGTTGACTCCTATTGCCTGTACTGTATGTTTTATGTTTTCTCCAAATTGTGTTAATTTAAACAGTCTGTAAAAACTTATTAGTTTTTTGTTAATTTGTAATTTCTCATTGTTAATTACGCTAGGTTGACAAATATGAAAATAATTTTATTGGATCATTGAAATTATTTTCAGATCTGTATTCAATTAAATCAAAATAATTACGTAGAAACATCAAGTATGTTAAACAACGCTGCAAAAAGTCTTGATATTCTAGAAACCTGTTTGAGCATTCTATATAATTATTTTGATTGATTTTAACAAAATTAATTTCAGATCTGCATCGAGATAAATCTTTAGATACTTCAATAAATCCTTTTCGAGTAGAGCTGTGATACATGCATATTTTCTGCACGGTCACCTTTCTTGCCTGAAATCCCATCATTATCTTGCCGGAGATCGATTGCTACTATCAAAACGGTTTTCTAATGCATTCTCTTAAAAAAACGGTCGTGAAATCTTTCCATCAACCGAAGAATCAAAAAATTCGTTCAAAAAGACGAAGAGATGGAAAGTCTTATGTCACGTCTCTCAATAAATTTAATGCGATTTTCCATTGATGTGCAAGCAGCAGCAACCGACAGCTGTTAATGGTCGATCGTGAGCAATGATAGTGACAATAGCAATGAGTTATGAGGCACGCAAAGCAGCATACGTAATGCATCTATTTTGACTTGTTGTTCGACCTGCGAGAAATTTACGGTTGAACCTTGCGTACCGGATTTTCGAAATTTACAATCTCTTATTCAAGATTCCGCGGCGCGGCGGTATACGATCGTGACGCGCACGTTTAAATAATACGACTGTATGGCGGATCTATAAAACGGGACGGCGGTAATCGTTGCCTTAATTTTATGGCGCCGCGATAGCGGCGCGCAAACAACTTGCAACTGAGTTTGCAAGAAAATCACGAAGAGAATCATGGCTTCGTTTAACGTGCACGTGCAAACAAATAATCACCCTGGAAAGATCGTTAGAATAATCTCTAAAAGTGATGAGTTAAAAATCATCATACTTTTATTAGTAATTCCTTCATCAATAATGTTATACATATGAAAAGACTAATTTTATACTGAGATATTTAAAAATTCAGCTAGATATTAATTTTATTGAAAAAAAAAACTAAAAATATATAATTGTTTGAATTCTAAGTTAATATTTGCTAAGTGTAAACATATATTTATTTGAAAAATATTAATTTAATTTAACTTTTTTTATTGAATTAATATTTATTTACTGTAAATAAATGTTTACTTAGAACTGTTCAAAGAAATATGTATTAAAATTTAGTAAACTTTTTCCATCAAAATAATTATATAAGTCGTTCAAACATTAGTCAATACTCTTAAAAAGTTTTCCGACAACCAGCTTGAGCGTCCTACATTCCTACATAATTATTTTGATAATTCAACAGGATTATTTTCAGATCTGTATCTAGTTAAATTTTCAAATTATAGGTTCAGCAAAACCGCTCTCTTTCCGTCCACATTTTACAATGTTCTCCAGTAGTGATCGTAGAGATTTTTGATTAGGTAACGCTGTGTTGTGTGTACATGCATGTGGGTGCGACTTTGGTCAATAAATTTCGAGTCCCCCAGATTTCAGAGATCGTAAATCAAGTTCGCGTGCCGAAATCATGTAATCAATGCCAGAACGACGGGTCCTCTATGTAGTCACACGGAGGCACCCGGTCTACTGTCAATGACGAAATTTACAATCAATCCCTCGTCGTCAAGTCGAAAGAATGAGTATGGATGCGCGTAGCAACGCCGCAAACGTCGTAACTGCAACCTTTAAAGGTAGGGGGTGACGATAAAAATTGCGACCGACAGATAAATCATGCTCTATCACTTTGGCTTTCCATGCGGTTGCTAGTATGCCGTTTACAATCCCCTCCATCCTGTCCCGACCACCGTCACCTCTTCTCCCTCCTCCCCCGCGAAGAATTATATGCGCGCACGTTCGTGTACCTTCAAAGTACGGAGGAGCTCGTGGAAGTTGAACCGTAACCGCGAACAGAGAGAAAAGGGATGGAAAGGAAGGAAGGAAGAATCCTGACTGGAAGGACTCGACCTAGGACGGCGTTCGGTGGAAGGAGGGGGTTAAGATAGATGAGGATTGCTGATGGCACGAGGATGAGAGAACCAAGAGAGGGATGTGAGATGGAAAAGGAAAGAAAGAAAGAAAGAGCGAGAGGAATACACTAAAGACCGATGAAGGACGAGGAAAGGAGTACGCTGGGGGTCCGAACCCTCCCGCGGTGAGAAGCTATCGAAGGTACAAGCATTTTTCACGTAATAACCCGCAACGCCTAGAGAAGCGATTGATCGATTGCCCGACGCACGATTTTGCCTGTAAAGGAGCTCCGGCACAACTCTTTTTCCAGAAGGAGCGCCTTCATGCTAATGCTATCCTCCCACCGGCACAAAAATCAGGGAACGATGAGCGGATGATCGATGGAAATTAGCTTTGCCCTTTAGCTATGCGGGGGACCCGATCGTGAACGATTGCGACATCTGCTTTTTTCGTAATTGCCAGACCTGCTGACGTGGCGAGCTTGTAAACAGCCAATTCGTATACATATCTCGACAATAGCGTTTTACAAAGCAATTTTATTTAAATTCTTTCGAGTGATATTCTAAAAAGTAAAAGTTGAGCTACTCTTTTTCAAGACTGGCTCAATTTTTAAGATTTTATTCTGAAAGAGAATATCAATATCAAAAATATGTATTATATTATATTAGGGGAGACCGGGTCTCGTTGGCACAAGAGGTAAGTTGGCTTTGCGTTCCGTTTATATATTTGTGGCGAAAGAAACAATGGAAGAGTTACTGCAAAATATCTCTTTCATAACATAGATACTTTTTCTTAAATTTCATTTAAATCAAATAAGTATTATAATAAAAAAAGAGAAAATCTAATTCACGGGGAATCAAGTAGATTTTCGAGCTTTTCAATATTTCGTATTAATGTTTCTCAGCTTGAGAAAATAAATCTAAATGACGTATTATCAGTTAAAAGAAAAGTTTTCGTTACTATATGGCATGTTATTTTAAGTAATAACAGTAATTTGTTATAATAAAATCATTAAAATCAAATATATATAGAGATGGGGTACGTTGGCTTATATTTAACGCAACTGACGCAATGTCAGCATAGGTTAGCATGCTGTGCTGTTACCGTGCGAACGTGAGACGTGTCGTGATATGTACTACCGTGTATAAATATGCATGTGATAAAAACAGAGAAAATGGTAAATACTTTGTATATATTTCTTATGAGAAAACGAATGTAGTAATGTGGTTATTACGACGACTACAATGATATAACCTACTTATTTTCTCGGTCAGATTTGTGGTTAATTTTTTCTATACATTGAATTGTCTTAATATCTGAGCATGATTCATATTTTTGAGTGCTTTCCATTTAGCAACACAAATCAACGTAAGTATTATACTGTCTTCTTTGGCAGTTAACTTCAATGAGTAACAAAAACATTTAGTGTTGACTGTTTGTATATATGGGCAACTTAACCCGTGACATGTACCAATTTACTCCACTATCGGGGCAAGCTGGCTGCAATGCAGCGTGTTCGTATTTCACTTATTACAAAGAAACCATACATTATACAGGATCGTTCCTAGCATGAAAATGTAGAAAAAGGTTCTTTCTATCATATTAGCATAATTTAATCATAACAATCAGTCATTTAAAGGACTTAATTCCTAAAACTGTGAAAGCTGTGCCAACGAGACCCGGTCTCCCCTACTACTCTCTAAATCTAAATCAGTAGATAGTCACTAATTACCCAGTGACATACTTAGCAATGATAATCAGTGAAGTTCAATTAAAAATGGAAGAATGTTTGAGCATTATATAACTAAAATACTGACATTTTCACGTTAATTTCAATCTTCTAATATCATATTCATTGAATTTAAGCACTAAAACAAGATTAGTTAGATCACATAATAAAGACTAGGTTAGGGATGTCATATTTAATTCACTGATTACCAGTGGCATACTTGGCACTGATAACAGTAATTATCTGAATCACTGATTCAGATTTAGAGAGTATTTATATTATATTATATATAATTTATACGAGAGAGAGAGAGAGAGAATAGAGTTTGGTAATAGAGTTATAAAGATTAATTTCAAGTATCTTTTTCTAAAACACAACTATTCGTAATGCTGCGACACAAAAACTCGTCACGGGGCAACATACGTTTTTCGCGATGCTCGACGATTTGCAAGATATACCCTTGAACGCCGATCCCGCTAGACGCCGATCGCTGTAGCCACGACAACGAATAAAATTGTCGGAGGGGACGACGTAATGTTGGGTGTCTTTATGGGAAGATAAGTGGTCCGTGCTAATGCTCGCGGACCATTAAAACACGACGCGTACCGTAATCTCACAGAGTTTAGCGTCGCGCGGAAAGTAGCCAGGCGGATTTTCCGTGACGTACCTAATTGTTATCTACTGAGGAAAGGCGCATCGGTGCGCCGATAATTATTCTATTCGCCACGTTTACGACTTTCTACGATATTCACACGCGCGTAGATACATGTTCCTCGAAACGGTACTGCGATATCCTGCAACGGAGCCATTGCGCTGGTCTGGCAATTAGAGCCGATCTCAACGGCACGATAATGAGCCGAGCGACTTGCACATCGTAAATGGAGTCGCAAATCGATTGGATACGATATCAAAAGTCACATTTACGATAGCCGGCCGAACGCAAATTGCAACTTGGATTCAGAAAAGAATGAGTGCTAATGGTTTTTAAATGAAATCGTTCCCGCGTTGAGTACCGGCGAACCGATATAAAGTTACGATGATGGCTCGCACAAATGCGGAAATGCACGAAGCGACGGTTAACATATAGCGCATAATTTTTAAATGGTTGCAGTAAACTATAGCTAATTGATTCCCTCGAGTGTCTAGGTGAAATCTCGAGTGTGTGTGATGTAATTTAATTAGATCACTATACTTAAGCAGCTACGACTTGACTGGCTTTAATAATAAACTAGTCGTTAATCAACTGATTTTCATTGCATCACCAATATCTTTCCTCGCTCCTCTCGTATATTACCTTTTTAGGCGATAACCGAGTCCGTCGCGTAATGGAGGCTGTTGTTTGAGAGGAAAACGCTCTCATTACCGCGTTATTAAGACCCGTCTCACGTATCCAGTCCATGAGAGCTCGTCCAATCGATATGCAAATAAGTATATATCGCTTCAACGCCAAGATATTCCCGATCTCGTCTCTTCACTTCGCTGATACGTTGAATGGATATTTATGTGCATACATACGTCTCTATCTCCACGGTCTCGCGATATCGTTAAAGAAATGGCGGAAGAGCGAACTATCAATTTTACTCTCTCGCGATATAATTCAGTAATCGATAAAACCTACGTCGTGCTAATATCCGCAAATATATTAAAGGCTATGCGACACGACGAGACGTTGTGCGCGCGCGAATCCGATTTCGCCAGTCACTTGACGACCTTGTCGAGTGAAACGTCGTTGTTGTGTGTCGGCACGCCGTTAACCGATCGCAAGACCGGGCGAGGCGAAGCGAGATGAGGTGAGGTGAGGTGAGATGAGATGAGGTAAGGTAAGGTGAGATGAGGTGAAGTGGAGAGAGAAGAGAGAAGGCGTCCCGTAGGCGAAGTTAATCTGCGGAACCGAAGACGGGCCGTCGATGAATCGGCCCGTTCACCACCAAGTGTCCAATTAGTCGCTGATCGTGTTGCGCCGATCGTCCGCGTTTGCTGTTAACCGATTGTCCCTTAACGCACGCTGTCTCGCGCCAATTTCTTACGCGAACCGAACGCGTACTCGTCTGCCAGACGATCGTGTATTTCACCAAGTCGCGATGAATCATTATTGATGAAGACGCGCACATATCGACGTGAGACTCGTTAAACAGTAACGAGGTGACATATTAATTCGAGAACTCTCTCACGGAGACTTTAATAATAATATTTATAATAGATATATACGCTGAATATCCTGCAGCATTTTCCGCACGTATATATAATTACACGATCGCTCGCCCCTTGTATGCAAAATATAATTGTAATAAGAGTAAAAGAGACTATTAATGTGAATTTCTATTACATAAATTACGCCATTAAAGAGCTTTACTGAAACATAAAACGGAAAAAGAGATTCTCCTGTAATTATGCACAAATCAAGGACACCGCTGCTCGAGCCTTGAATAATTTACAGCAGCGAGTTCAATGCCTTCCTAGGGTGTATGCAACGTGTCTACGCAATTTTCGCCAGCTTGCCATCGGCAACACTTTTATACAAGCGCAAACTTGCTCTAATTAAAGCAGAATAGGCGCGACACAAGTCGCACGCACGCACGCACGCACACAAGAATGCCATCCGCATACGTTGCGTTACAACTATAACTGCAATTGGAATCGCGTCGGTGGCAATGACGGCGGAGGAGGCAGTTCGCCGAGAGATCTCTCGATCTCTCGCCTTCGTCACTCTCACCTACCAACCTACATGACAGACACGCTTCGTTGGCACGCATAAATAAACAGCACACGTTCCCTAGCCATTCCACCTCCACACTCTCCACTCTCTCTCCATCTTTTTCGCAGCGCAACGCATGAGCTGCAGGCACCCGTGCTCGGACAGGATAGATACAGCCCCTTACTAATTGCATCAGCGTACCTTGTCGAACTGCACCTGCGACTATTACATTACGACGCGTCTCTCGATCCGCTTCGCTAACTTCTGCATTATATCCCTCCCGCCTTGTCAATAATTAGAACTTACTTTCGTCATCGCTGCATCCAGTTCTATGCAAATTCCATGAAACACGATTATACAGTATACATGAGAGAAATGTTTATGAAATGGTTATATAACATGTAATTTACAAAAACTGTAACCTTTTAATTAAAAAATTTTGTTGTTTTAATCAAAATTTTTTAATTAAAAAATAAGGCAGTTTTGTATATCATATAAAATATTTCTCTCAGAGTTTATGCTTAAAATATTATATATCTACTGTTTAACTTGCTGTACAATAATAAGTCGCGATGATTTACATTCATCTCTTTTTGCTGCATCTTAATCAATAAAAAACATGATTTCTTTTTCATGATTTTTATCATAGATTTTGTCTTGTGACGAGTGACGGCAGTCGAGTCGACGATTGAATCATAACATCGTCTTTACCGCTTCGCTCGCCGGTTGCAATTACTGATAGAATCGCGTTTCACTATACAACGCACATGTTCGTCTCGTTCCACGACGACAAGCCAAGTCCAAGAAATAATCATGATATGGTTTTGCTTTCTTTTTTTGAGGTATGATTTAAGATTTAAGACGACATGCGAAAACAAATAGCAAGTAATACAAATTAAAAATATCCGAGCAACAACACGGAATTCAATGAGAAAGAAAGAGAGAGAGACTAAATACAAATGTTTCAAATAGCTTCAGCCTCAAAACTACCTAAGTAAAATTAGACATCATGATATCGGTTTTATTAATTACAAATATTTCAAAACGATTACATAAGATTCTACGAAGAGAAGTATGTAATTCAAGAAGAATGTTGGAGAAATATCAGCATCTATTTCGCAAATGTTTCACGTTTGTTAAGGCGCCGAGTAACGGTAGAGCGCGAGAATTCTTTGAGCTGTATCTGACTGACGTATATCGCGAACTTAACTCGCGGCTGGTACATCGCTCACGTGATATATTACATATAATTACACTGTTCTTAGGCATTGATACACATACCTGGGGTATGTGTAGTAAAATATGTCGGATAATAATAGAAATTGCGGGATCTTGCATTATGAGTGAGTCACGAGGACTGTTTAAGCTCGCGAGATGGCCGGGTGCAATTACCGATAGGATCGCATTCTAAGATACCGTGGTAAAATACGCTAATATAGAACTACGGAATCGTTGTAGAAACCGGAGGTGATACGCAAAGTATTCGTACGGTATGTTATTCTTTTTTTTTTTAATAAATTATGCTTTTGCCGATAGATTCCTGAAGAGTTTATATCGCGATTAAATCGACCCTCATCTCATTTTCAGCTCTTTTTTTTTACTCTCAGGAGAGAGATAGATCGAAAAAAAAATTAAATTTTAATAAATATTTATTTGAATAGTTCTAAGTAAATATTTATCAAATATAAACATACATTTGATACAAAAACATTAATTTGATTTAACTATCATTTTTTTAGTGAATATATTTATTTATTATAAATAAATGTTTACTTATCGTTAGTATTATTCAAAAAAGTATGTGTTAAGATTTAATACTTTCTTTTCAGTGTATACATAGATATCGTCTCTTTCCAGACTAATTGAAAATATATAAAACCCATTCCTGCAAATTTCATGAATTAGAATTCCCATCTTGAAATAGCTGTATTCCACTGTATTTATATTTTTTATATATAAATTTAATGTAACAGATAAACGTAACTTAAAAAACTTAAATCAAATTTAACTTTTATTTTTATTCGATGCACATGAGATGCATATTTAGAATTTATTTCACATTTTAAGCGCAAGTATCGAGATATATTATCTAATATCTAGAAGTGTTGCGAAATTATTCAAACTCAAGCTCTCCTCTCTTTCTATCTCGCTTCAACAAATACTATACACAGAGAAGAGTTATGCATCTCAGGTGCATAGGTTCTCGGTAAACCGGAATGCAGATAGGAGCTCGTTCTTTCACTCTCCTCTTGCTATTCCTTCCTTACCTTTCTGTCATCTCGCGTTCACCTCTGCCTGCTATTTTTCATTAGCGCTCGCTGCAGCGGAAAAGCGGCGAGACGTCGAGTCGCTTTCTAAAACGTCAACATCGTCGACAAGTGGCCGAGGAGAGACAAAGACGAAACAGCGAAAGGGAATCGAACAGCAACGCGTGTATCTTGCCGCATTTATTGTTTCGATTTCGCCTGACTTACAGTCGATCTATGTACGTATCAACAAACAAGTCAGTCAAGAAAAGAGAAAGGAAAAACACAGGATAAGTATACGTGTAACTGAAGAAATTTTTCTGGAGATATTAAATCTTTGCGAAAACGTGATCATGATCGATCGAAACGCAACCGCTAATGAATAAGCTTCGAAACTAATACGAGTAAAGTATAAATCAACATTACATAAATCAAAGGCCAAATACAAGGAAAGTAAATCATTAGATTACAACGCAATCTTTCAAAAGAGAGCTGATACAAATCTATAATTTGAATTTAAAATTGTGAATATATAAAATCACTACATTATTGACATCTCGCAAACAAGAATAAGAAATTATTGAGAAACGATGAAAAAAGGAGACGTCGATATAAGTGGATATTATTGCTGTAAATTTCTTCAACAATCGATTCATTAGCGTTCAACGAGATGAAGCAAGATTCGTTTGTCGACAAAATCGTTCGGAATGCAGGAAGCGGAAGAGGGGAGCCGAAGAGATCGTTGCGGCAACAATGTGCGAGGTCGTGCGACTCGCGCGGCTCGCTCATGCTCTCCTTTATTGCCGGGGTTGTAGGACTACCTGTGCGGACAGGTGTTCGATCGACGAGGATTTCAGGCCCGCCATGTAACGAGTAGAGGTGGTCGCGCGTAGGTAAAGCCATGATAGACTGGATGGACGAATGGACGGATGGATACCTACCTACGCTCTCGTACGCCATACATCACCCGATCGCGCAATGAGCTTCTCCGCGAGCAAACGCGGCGTGGCTTCAAGCGCAACCGATTTTTTCCCTCATATTCCTACTACGGAATCATGCAGGCGGGATGCTTCCTCCAGGAGGAAAACGCCCGACTTGATTGCAATTATCAACGGCGCGATAGGAGCCCGGAGAGACGAACGACCGGGCGCGATGTACCGCATTGTTGTAATTAATGAGCGAGATGTCCGGGCGTCCGCCTACTCGCCGACGGCGAATGCTCGATTATGGTTGCATTATTGTCGTCGCATTACCGTCACACACTCAACACGATATCGATCGTTTGCGTTGGAGCGTGTCCCGCCTGCGGAAGGTGCACCGTGCATACAGGCGTGCATAGGTGAGTGCATAGGCAAATGAGGGCTCACACTTTCTGCCAAGTGATTTTAACGCGTGATCAAGACTGTCGCAACATGGCGATTAAGAGCGAAAATCATTAGATCCATGCAATAAAAAGATTTGTAAAAGCAGCTCATTGTTGCATCGATAGCTTAGAAATCTTAGTTTCTGGCCACAAACGATTTTGATTGAATAATTTCTTTCTAAATATACATATATTTACTATTCGCTCTAACTTATACTTGTGTGTGTCTCACTCTATAATCTTAATTAAAATTATAGAAGGAAACATACACACAATATATATTCAGAAATTATGTATATTCTCTCTCGTAACATCTTGAAATAAAACTACGTGTGGCCACACTCTATTATAGGGTCTTTAGCCATACTCTAGTCGATCTGCATTAATGTTCCCAAACACAATGCATAATCATTTAGGATTTAATTCGTAGCGAAAGAGTAGATCATGAAAGAAGACACCAACACAAGCAATTCACGAATAATAGTATGAAATATAGCCACGCTGTCACTATTCTTTGCACGATTCCTTTTTGTATGAATCAGGGTGTGAGGATGGGGGTGCTTGTGTTCTCAGTAGTGATGATGATGAACATGGCAGTGAACAGGGAGGAAGAAAGAAAGCGGAACGCGGAGGAACGAACGGTCGTCGAACGAACGAACGAACGAACGAACGGCGGTACAGAAAGACAAGAAACAAGAACACGAGAAAGATCGCTTCGATCTACGGAGAGGCCGTGTGCGCCCGCACCGTGCCGTGTGCGTCGACGCGCCCGACCACGGTCTCTTGCGTGTGCATACAGCATACGTGCAACGGCCGCAGCCAGCACTGCTGCAGCACACGCTCGGGTGTATAACGCGCAGTGATTTATATTCGCGCCTCACATCGCTCTGTGAGGGCCACATACGTTCGGATACGTCACTCGTGTGTACGCACGGTTCGACCGTACGCCTTCCTCTGATTTTCTCTCTTTCTATCTCTCGCTCCCTCTCCATCCCTTCCAGACCTTCTCGGGTCTCGTTCGTTCGTCCGGTGGTTTCACTGTGACGGCCCGTACCCGGTCTTATCGACACTTCCGTCATCACCGCGACTCCACGAGAGGGTCCAATTAGACGGCTCTAATTGGACGGCGAACGATCGTGCCGTAATAAGAACCAACACTCTCCCCCCCCCCCCCCCCCCCCTCCCCCTCTTCTCGCCCCTTCCTGCGCGACAGAACTCTTCGTCTTTCGACACGACGATACGTCGCGTGACACCTTTCTTCGGAAATTCAGCGAATGATCCTGCTCTCTGCCACTGGACTTGCAAGAGGTTTTGAAAATCAGGTCTTTGACAGACGATGAACGAATCTGTCCACCCAGCCACTGACATTATTTGATGGACTTTTTTATTTTTTAGAATCACTTCAGTGAGACGATTCGCAGACTGTACGTGGGCGGCAGAATTTTACAGCACGATCCGATACGATATAAAATTAGCTGCTAAACGCGACGCGCACACGAGCGTTCAAACGAACGTTCGAGCCGCCCTTGCACTTCCCTCGCGCGATCGGGCAGTGATATATGATAGTCTTTGTGGTAACTAACGTGACTTTACACCGTGACTCAACGTGGCATAAATCAAATTCAAGTTACTCTCTCTCTCCCCCCCTCCCTCTCTCTTTTCTTTACCATACGCTCGCGGCATCTCACGAAATAGATCCGAGACGAATTAATATTTTGTTCACCTCGTGAACAGTCAGGCTGACGAACCGTTAAGAAAATCTGCGCTCGAAAATACGCCGAACGTATATTGCATAAAGGTCAAGTGACTCTTCATCTATCGGAAATCGCATGAATTCGTAAATACAAAGGCGACAAAGCGTTAGAACGTATTTGAGGAGATCTTACTATCGTGATAGTCTATTTGGGCGGAGTTTTAGGCTTGTAAAATACTATTACTTCTCCATTGGGGATTTGGATTCGTTTGTTGCGTTCGCTGTAAACCACGCCTCTCTATCAGCGACAGTCAAGACGTGCCGGCGATAATCTGCATTCGATTTGTCATTAGATATTCACAAAATATACACAATTGATCACGCATTCGACAAATACGAGAATGTTGGAACGATAATTTTTAACACCGCCTAACCGCGCGTGTATTCGTGTAATAATGGTTACCAGTTAAGTACCAATCATTCCAGCCTGCTGATGTTTCATGGCTGGCAACAGATAACGATTCCCCGTGCCATTTGAAGCGAAGATGAGAAAAACGGCGAGCGCTATCTAGGAGCGATTTAAACGTCGCGTATCGATAAAAGTACCGTTTCCTTCACCGAGGTGAGAACGGACATCGGCGTAGAAAACCAGACGCTTCTCTTCCAGAGTCGACACGTACGCATATGCGTACAGATGCCTGTGGGACGAATTCACGATACTTCTTTACGCCTGCCATCTTTCTTCGCTCTCTTTCCTTCTGCGTTCATTTACAAACATTACACGTTAAACCAGAGTATTTCACCGATCTGCCAGAGAAGATCGAAACGAATCGCTTGTTCGAGAATGTCGTTGCATGTTTAACGAAGCGTAATTAATGAACGGTGGCGACGGCGACGGATATGTACGCCCACGTTTCTGCACATGTACACATACACGTATGCATGCACACCTCGCATTCTAGCTTATTATATTGAGACGCATGAGAAGAGCCGCACTACCTAGTTTTATAGCGTTTTTAGTGGATTTAACCCGGCGTCATTGGTACTAAAATGTTACACGAACGTTGAGGCGGATCATGATAACCCAAATTTTTTTTTGTTTCTTCTCGCAATGTCAACAATGGTTTTAGAAAGTCTTAGCTCCAGCTACAGAGCGGTTAGTTAAAATCTATCAAATATGTAAAAAAATACAGATGTTTAAAAATGTCTCGGGTCATTATGACCCAGCCACAATGACGCCGGGTTAAATCTGGGTTGGATTAATGATGTCACATACTTTATTATTAGTTAGGCTGCGGTCCACTTGCTTCTTTCAAACGCTCTAAACATTACGCTCCAAACGCGACGCTCCGATTGGTCCATTACTGTTCCGAATGCTACAATTGTTAGAGCGAAGCGGGAGTAAAAACGATGGCGTAATCAGAGTTGCTAGGAGCGTTCCGAAACATCAAATGGACCAGTCATGTCAGTGCTCTGTAGCGTTTAAAGCGCTAAGTGGACCGCAGCCTTAATGTTACACGTTCAATAATAGAGTATATAGCGCTATTAATATACACTCTTAAATCTATAATGTCAAATTTAATTTAATGTGAGTCGCCACTGCTCCTACTCAATCATATCGTTATTTTATACTAAAACAATATGGTTACATTTGACACGATATACTGTCGAATTTAATTATCGATTTTAGTAAAAAAAATAACGATATATTTAGTAGGAGTGACTTACATTAAGTTAAATTTGACACTACAGATTTAGCAACTCAGGATACCTATCATGAAACATATCGGAATGAATTCCGATTGGAATTATTCCGTTTTCCCTAGAAAACGCAATAGAAATCTAGGAAATAATTGAATAATTCCGACCGAAATCCATTTCGACCTTGTTCTACCTCGTTCCATGATAGATGCCCAGATCAGTTCAAACCCACTGCAGTTGAAAATACTACTAGTTTTAACTACACAATCTGCGCTAGATAGATAACCGATTTTTTAGTGGCGCGTCTATATGCTCGTTTATCTCCAGATCGTTCAGAATCTACAAATTTAGGACGTACCTTAACATCGGAACCGGCGCGAGACCCTGAGGGATCGATCGCACGGCGCGTCCTCGGGCATTAGACAACGCAATGCTCCGAATATTTCGCAAATAACTGCCCGGTTTTAAAACGGTAGAGACACACGCGATATTAGGCATCCCGTCTATAATGAGACGGCAGGATAAGACGGGGGATAGATGGTAGAGAGCGGGAGGATCGAAACGAGTGAAAGAGAGACAGAGCGGATCCTCCAGGTAAAGGAATAGCCATCCCGCCTCGGCAAGGAGGAGTCGCGCCGCGAAGGTTCTCGAAATGACACGGACCCGACGAAATTATACCGTCTGTCTACCTAAACGAAGGATATGCCTCGAATACGAATCGGCCGCCGCGCCGCTCAGAGACAAAGGGGATCTCTCTTTCTCGGTCCGAATCATTTCGACGATCGTCATTTTATTTGATCGGTGCTGCAACCCCCTTGCACTCATCCGTCTACCCCGCGGGGTCCGATCCCTATTTCACCTGTACACTTGATATAGATTCGTGATTCGCGACTCGTCGAAATCGATAGGCCCGAGGGTGGATTCGCGAATCAGTAAAGGAAGAAGACGAGGAGGGGCGAAGAGAAGAACGACCGGGCGAAGGTGGACCGACGAACTTTACATTTCTTCAGTGGCACACATTCCATCGATGTCCGATGCCCCGACTCGGGCGTTTCTGCGTCGGAAGAAGTCACGCTCCCCGCAATTCACGGAAACCGACCGAGAGATCGAAATATTCATCCCCGCGGTAGAGAAACGATCGGCGATCGATGCAATTACTCGACTCAGCGCGCTCTTTTTACCGGTGGCCCATGCAGTAGTCCGGGCTATCTTCCTCCTGCTCTCTCCCTCTCGATCTCATTCCATCTTCTCTGCGCATTCCCTCCCCGCCCTTTATCCCCTTCCTTCCATTTTCTTTTTCTCCCATTGGCACGGCTGGCGATACGTATGCCTCCCCATTCCGCATCCCTCATAAGAGGAGTATAAATCCGCCATCTCTTTTTATTTCTCTCACTCTCTCCCTCTCTCTCTCATTCTCCTCTTTCCCCCTCTGCTTTCCACTTCCATCCCTCTATACGTTCTCCTGGATATACAGGATGCCTTCCTCTACATGGCCACCTTCGCCCTCTTCCTTCTTCGGAGCTCTTCCTCCTCGTTCCCTCGCATCTGCGGGCAATTCGGCGCGGCGGAGCCCCCGACGGATCGCGAGGGAACACGGCATACCGCCGTTCCTACAGTGCCCAGTCATTTTGAAAAATACCCCGGCAAAATGATTCGGCCGTTATTACTCGGCCGGTCTCTCCCTCTCTCTCTCTCTTTCTCTCTTTCTCTCTCCGCTCTGCCCTCCCGATTTGCTCCTCCTTGGTCTCCCTCTACTTCTTCGTCTCTCTTTCACGGGAGCCGACTGTTCATCGTCCCCAGTTCCTGTCCCCATCACCACCGCGGTCTTCTCCTCCCCACGCGCACCGGCGCATCAACGTGGAGATTCTTTTTCTTTCCCCGAAACGCGAGGCGCGCTGGACGTAATCGTTTTATCGTGCCTTCATGCCGTTTCAGGCCGGGGAAAACTCGCCGAACGTTACGGCCGAGTTAGGCACGATAGCTTGTGATTAACTTAAGTAGCGTAGCCTCGCTTCCAAAATTCCTCGATACTACCGGTAGCCCTTTGACTTTTACGCCGAATTACGCGCAAGTTATATGCAAGCGGCTCGGCTTCCTTCCTCCATTAATCGCTGCTTTCGCATCAATATCCATCTTCGGAGAATTCGGAGGCGTCAAAACGACCGTAAACGACAGAACCGAGCATCGATGGCGCATCAATTATTACTTATTCGTAAAAAAAAAACCGCTTATCGAATCTACCAAGTATACTTATTTTTACAAGAAATCTACATAAAACCGCGATTATCAAAGCGATAAAAAAGATATAATTTCATGTTGTTCATATGTCGATTTTTTAATTAGCAATAAAAAATGAGTTCATAACTATATTTACAAATTTCGAACAGCCCGCAAAGCCTCGCGGCGTTACTTTGTATACGAAGCAATACGACGAGCGGTACATATATTCATCTTCTTCAGGAAGCACTATCGAGCATGTGAGTAACATCGCCGTCGAGCATCTCCATCTCTTGGCGTTCCGGTCGGCACAGTCGATGCCTAACGATCGTAATGAGCGCACCGGGTACCTTTGTCTCCGCGATGTAACGAACGACAGGTAAGAGAGAGAGAGAGAGAGAGAGAGAGAGAGGGGGGGGGAGGGTGACCTCCCTTCACGTAAATACGTTACCGTAACGTGTAAGCTCCCAATTAAAGTTTCGGCAAGCGAGTCCATGTCCTTTTCCCTCCTGCGCCGCACTCTCGCTATCTTTTTGTTCGCCCCCTATCTTCCTTCGTCTTACTTCGTACGAGCCATGCGTTTTCGTGTGTCTTCGTCATCGCGTCTCCCTGAACCGACTTCACCGGTTCGCTCGAATCTGCCCGGTCCATCTCTCGGCCGTACACACAGAAACTAGAGAGAATCCCGAGTAGGTAGGGGGCCCAGCGGGTTCTGTGGGGACGGGGAAGGTGAATGTGGAGGAGACGTTTATCCCGGTACAGTTGGCAGGGACAACCACCGGACAGATACAGATATGCTAATACCCGAGTCGTTTACACGTGATATATAGCCGGGCTGACGGACACACCGCGAGGGGCTGACTGCCGTCTCTTTCGCGGGCTTCCTGAACCCCTTCGTCTCCTCTGCAGCCTCCTCTCTCTTGTGTCCTCGCGCTCGTCTCCTTCCGATAAAAATCCGGGCTTTCGTCGTGGCAGCACCCTGCCGAAATCGTGACGGCACTCGGAGCTTCTGTCTTTGATACAATGTCATTTCGCGATGTACGTCGGAATACGATCCCGCGCTTTACGTTGCGAAAAGCATAAGAATGCGAAAGTGCTACAAAAAATTGTTAGAAAAAATGTAATGAACTCAAATAGTACCTCTTCAAGCGATTCCAATTAGAAAATTATATAATTTTGCGGAATTGTATGGAATGCTAGCGCGCACATTTAATTTCTATTTAATAAAACTTTAAATATGTACAATCATAAACTCTCTATATTTTTGTTAATCTGTGTAAATTGTTCCTTTTTGTGAGTACAAAATCGCATCAAGTATTGGGAAACATTTCATAGGATTCTTCACGTAAGCCAATAGCTGTAAAATAGCCTGTCTTCGAATAGATAGGATATTATTTATGGTATACAACATACGTTATGCGACAAGGTAGACAGACGCAGGTTGCAAAATACAGATCCATTCGTACCACCTAGTCCCTGTTTCGCAGAAACAGGTGAATCCTCGCCGCCGCGACGACGACAAGGAACGAACTAGCAGCTGCTGGTGCATCTGAACAAAACATCGATCACCATGATCGCGAGCTCGTCGATAGCGAGCAAGAAACACGAACGAATCAGGGTAACGAAACGTAAGCGAAGGAGTAAAGTTGTTGCTGAGAAACAATGACGATGAAAACCAAAGAGAGCGAACGATTATCGCTGGAAATGACGGAAGGCAAGAAAAAGGATGATTTGCCGGATCATTCGTCGGGTTTACGGGCGCGGTATGATTTTTTGGGATTCGCGAAGGACACGAACATCGATGCCTCCGTAGAGTGAGAGATGAGGAAAAAGCAAGAAGGTGGGAGAGAGCGCGAGCGAGAGGGAACGAGAGAACGGGGCATAATCACTACAATTACCTTACCGCCATGGGATCGCTTCCGAGAAGAAGAAAAAGGCAAAGAGGGACGGAGAAGGAGAAGAAGAAGGCAAAGAAGATGATAGAAATGGTTTGGTGGTCGCGAACGAGAGGCATCGGACTGCAAGGGAGGAAGACCGAGATGTGCCCACCGTGAGCATCTCGTATTATAGGTACCTGCGGCTGAGCGAAATGATATTCATAACCTTTTGTTTCGTCGATTACGAAAAAATTTTACGCGCTTCGAACGATATTGACCGACCCAAAATAAAAGGGACGAAACAGGACGCGATAAAATCGGCGGCAGAAACGATACTGGCGAGGCTGCGTCATTCTCGCGAGGACGTCTCGTCACTTTCTACCATATTTTCATCTTCCTGTACTACTACTACTACTACTTCGTCTTCTTACTTCTGCTTCCCGATCTGACGATACGCTAGATCGCGCGGAATAATGGCAGCCTCTGGGCGATCCTTTTTGAATGCTACACGCGTTCACGCTCGCGGGCGTTCCTCACGCCGCTCCGTATAACTGGAAACCCGTTAACGTCCCGAAGATTTCTACATCGGCGAGCACTCGAAAAAACCTATTTGGGTCATCTCTAATAATATCATTCCGTTGAGACAACCTCTCGGCCCGACGCTCGAAATCACGTGCGTAACAGGAAACACGCAACCCCGGAATTAATCTCATTCGTGCCTTCGCGTGAGCTCTCTGCCGGGATACACTTCTCTTGTTCAATTTGATCATCTATTTTCTCAAGATCACAGTAGCGAGGCGGAGTCGAATCCGCAGTTGCAATTAGGAGCTTACTAGAAGTCTCGTGCGCGCCCATGATTTCAGCATACGTTACGTCAATAATGAAACGTCTCCCATAAAATTACTTCTTTCGAAAAGTCTCCGGTACTTTTACGGAGGAAAACGAAAAAAATTCAGCGACTTCGAGAGAACGATCATCTAACAGCATCGATGCTGTCGATACCATCTCTCGACATTCTCGCGCGTCGTATTGGTGTGCATATATATGGCCATGTGGTTGCCGCATGTATCGACAACTCGTAAGTAGGTAGGTTTTACGATGATCACGTCGAGGCGCATCGCTCGTATAAACCCGGCGACCACGATAAGCTGTCGTCAACCATTCGTCCTTAGCAGCACGGTTGATCGTCAGAGTCGATCAAATATTTGTGAAAAAAATCACACTCGTGTCCCCATCGACGTAAATCTTGCACTGTCCGAATCGCCATAACGAACAAATTAACGAACCAATGAATTTCGTTGGTCACACGACTAAGAAAAATATTCCATGCTAGTCTATCGATATCGAGCAAAGCAGAAAACATGAGATCAACCGCAAGAAGGAGGAAGAGAGTCGATATATTCGCGTTGATTGAAAGAGGCGAGAGAGAGGAAAGAGAAAGAAGAGGAACGAGCAGCACTAGGAAAGAAAGAGAGAGAAAGGAAGCAAGATGCCTGAGCGAACAGAACAAACTCGTAAAGCGACTTAACGATCCATAATTTTACAACGTTCTGTAATAACCATGCCTCCACCATTCCGCTACCCACAATCCTCTCTTCCTTCGCGTCCTACCTGGACTTCTCTATGTACGCCCTCTTGCACCAGGTCTAGGGCATCGCTGCGAGAATGAGTGAGAGAAGGAGAGAAGGTCTAGAGCTGGAATTCTAGGACGGTGGGTGTATTTATCCTCGCCTCTAGCTCTCAAGGACACAACCGTGCCCTCCTCCTACTCGCTCGTTTTGCTCAGACTCTTCCTAGAGTATATCTTGAGAGTAGTTTTTGGGAAAGAACGAGGCCCGCACGATCGATTCCGGTTAGCGGTTCCCGCGAGTTCGCCCGCAGCGCCTTTTACCGATATATTTACGAGTGTTTCGAGGAAAGATTGTACCCCGAAGGACATCGCGGGGAGGCTAGAAGATCGATTCCTCGAGCGCGTTCCTCGAACTCTCGTCAAGCCGCTCGTGCGAGAAAACATTCGCACACTATCTTTTCGACAGCTCCTCAGCATTCTTTCGACTTCTTCCGGGAGGTTTATATCCACGTCGCACACGTAAACGTCTCATATATTTCAACGAATAATTATCATATGGCAACCAATCACTCACTTTAGTGTAGGTTTATGTATAAGCGATTGTTTCGTAACTGTTATACATATATTATTAGTCTTGTTGTCCCTCATTTTAACTAGTTTATAGTCTTCCAACGTTATGCAAATTTGCTTTTTTATCACAAATGAATTATGTTGATAAGAAACAGTTTCAAATATATTGTAAATCAAATTGATATTTATCGTGTGACGTTTGAAATAACTTCAAGATCTGTAATAAAACAAAGATTGTCTTGCAAGTAATGTGGAAAGAAATATAATGTGATGTCAAAATCAGACTGAGCGAGCATCAGAAAGATAACACGTATTCAACGAGAAGTCGGGTACACAACCGGCAGTTGATTATAATCGTCAACTGAAGAATGAAAAGAAGGTGTGCCCAGTAAAGCGCTTCATCATCAATGTCAGAGTCGCAAATGCATAAAAGTGATTGCGCACGATGACCTTTCTTGCGGTGTTGCGCGACTGCGATAAAACAGCGATGCGGAAATAAAAAGAACGGTTCGTGAAGCGAAGGAAGAACTGCGTTGTAACTGTGTAATATTAACCTCGTCCTTTCTCTTTCATGTCGCTGGGATTTCGTACAAAATATCGTAAGAGTCACTGTTTCCCGTTTCTCATTCTCATTTAACATGCTGACAGCGACTTGGAAAAAAGCTGTGAATTCATCTCGCGTATTCAATTCCTAACACTTGATTTTAAATAAATCTTTCTGAAAAAAGACCTTTTAGAAAAAGTTATAAAAAAAAGTAATAAAGCAGCAGTGATCTCTATTACACTGTTGGATATCAAAGGAGCAATGGCAACCCAATCTTGAGTTAAACAACAAATAAATTCATTTTATTAGTTAGTTTCAAAATCAAGAACATCCGTATTAACGTATGCACTTAATAAATAATAAACTAAATCATAAACTTGAACTAAATAATAAACTAATAATAAACTTGAATCAAATTTAATACATTTTCTTGAGTTAAATTGTTTATTGTTTCAGTTAAATTAACGATATAATGAATAGGAGCAGTGAATGAGAGAGAGAGAGAGAGAGGCTTAGAAATGATTAAAAATAATTCAAAATGAGCATAACTGGACATTATGAATTTAACAGTGAGATTAATAACAGAGGGTAAAACTTGAAACCAGATTTAAGTACGCTATACAGATTTGCATCTATATATATGGACCAGTCAATATCGCAGAAATCATCATCGTAAGTGGATTTGCGGTAAAGGTAGAGTTATCGAGGACATCTGCTAGAACTATACGCTAGCCGCTTCAAAGCAATCAGGATATGAACGAGATGAAGAAGAGGTGGTAGAGAGTGAAGACGCGAAAGGAAAGACCGAAGACGAAGATCGACGTTGCGGAGGAAAGGATCAGGATGACGAGAAAACGTATAAGAAGGAGACGAGGGAATTCATGTTCGACGGAGGAGGCAACATCGATCCCATGCTCGGCATAGTGGAAAAAGAAACTAGGCAGCGGGGGAATAGCACCGACCGAGCCAAGAAGGGTGTAGCGTATAAGGAGAGAAGAGTCACGAAGATTGAACCGTAAAATGAGAAACAATTAAGCTTTTATAGAGTTACAATCCAGGAGGCTGCCACGGGAGTCTGCTCAAGTCGGCTTCGTTGACCGCGCGATCACTTCGCTCGCTCTCGTCCACGTTGGTCCGCGTTACAACTTGTTACATCTTTCAAGGTCGGGAATGCGCACTGCCCGATGGACCGGAGGAGGCAGAGGCGGAGAATGATAGAGCAGGACGGAGATCCGATAGCTTCGCGGATTTTTAAAGGGAACGAGACTCACCAGCGCGCGTACGCGCTCGGTGTGTCGTCACACAGATTCATGTGTGTTAGTGCGTGCAGACACGATGTTACGTACTTGTATGTCTGCCAGCGTGACGAACCCTTTTCCCCCCTCTCTCTCTCTCTTTCTCTCTCTCTCTCTCTCTCTCTCCCCCCCCCCACCTCCCCCCCTCTCTCTCTTTCTCATGTGCGCGTGCTTCTTCCTTTCGCTCTTTTTCCCCTCCAAGAACTTTCTTCTCCTCGTCTCTTTTCCGTCTCTCCTCTACTTCGATCTCTCATGACTTCTGATCGATTTCATGCTCTTCCCGCGTTTCTCGCGTTTCTCGTACTACTACCCGCCGCACGACGTGCACACGACGCGAACGCGTCCTTGGCAAGGAAGATGACAAAAATCGTATCGGCGAGAGCGCTCCTTTTTGCCGATGTCGGCATCCTACGTTCGCAACGAGTGCACCCTCTGCGCTCTTCAAAAACACCGCGTGTCTCTGCTAGTTTTTACGTTGGATCTCCATCCAAGATCCCTTGTGCCGATCGTCAGTTTAGGAGCGGCCGAACGCATTATACGTGCTTAAGGTTCCGTGCTCCCGTTTCCCCGCGAGATTCGTGGGATAAAATGCGTTCGATTTTTGTCATCTTACTGCTTTTTATACCATTTATTATCTTATAGCATTTCTTAATACTATCATTATTTAATCAATATTAGAAATTTTAAAAAGCCTATTACGGTCGAAGCTGGATCTTCATTGCTTTAAATAATTCAATCTTGAATTACTAATATACACTATATATGTACTTGCATATATACCATATTGTAGTCTTTTCAAACTGCGCGCCGAATTGTTTTTTCCAGACTATAAACGCAATTAAAACCACTCTAGTAATCGCGAATTAAATTGACAAGCAATTTAATAATTTAATGCTATCATCAAGCATCATATTATAAAGATGTTGATATGTTGAAACTGTTAATAAATTTATTGCGAAAAATATTATCTTGACCGGGGACTTGAACCCGGATCTCTTGTATTCCGTCCTAAGCCATTCGATCGTAATAGGCATTTTAAAATTTTTAGTATTGATTGTGCTTCTCATATATGCAGTCTAAAATAAAGATTTTTAATATTGATTATTTAATCAACTTATTTAAAAAAATATTTTCTAATATTTATTTATGTAGTCAACTCTCGACTGCAACAATGGGTCATTTGGACCCAAAACGAAAATTTTTTGATGATCGTATTCTAAATTAGACCTCAAAATATAAATCTTGGAGTAAACTCTCAAATTTAATCAAACAAGGCAAATGAGAGTATAGCGCGATTAACAAAGTGCAAATATAATAATAAAGAATGATTGAACGTTTCTAAATTAGGTGTAGATAAAAAGAACTTTAATCTTCCTCTATCAATCGCCGTAAAGCAAAGGGGTTCACTTACATTCTTTACTTCAAACGGAACTTTTACTTTAAAAGTTAGGTGTAGTTTTCAGGTGTAGTTGAAAATTAACATCTCCTTTCTTATCTGCAAATAATGCGTTTGTCTTTCTCGTTGCAAAAGCGTAAATCGCTTTGCGTAGACACCCTCTCGCAACTTCGTAGTGCGTTTCTCGCTCGTGTACTTGAATAATACGTTCCATAAATGCGCCACGCGAATATTACCCGTGCGTGCGTGCATGCATACAGTACGTATGTGCGTGCGTGCGTGCTTGCGGACCCTTTAGATATCTCTCTCGATCGTACGCACCTCGTTCAATCTCAGGCAGCGTTCGGTATTTAACGGCTAACGACCTTCGCATTTTTCGCGCACCGACACGCACACGCACGCACGCACGCACACACGAATACAATTATCAGCATTGGCAAAGAGATCCCGCTCTAAATCAGGTTGGTTCGACTTGATGAAACGCTACTTGAAAATTTGAACTTGGATTTTCAAAACACAAGGATGCGTGTAACAGAGTATTGACGTTTTTAAAATGTTACTCGCTTGTACTTTTTTTTTTACGATGCAGAATTAGCTCTAATAGCCAATCTCGTGCTATCTTTACAATCTACCGACATACGACTAGATGACAGTTCTAAAAAAAGGTTAATAATAATATCCACTGCCGCAATAATGATGACTATTACGTTATCGTTGAGAGAGTTGTTAAACCTTTAAGAAGCCACGGACAGAAATGCACGATGCGGGATATCAGATTACCGGTGTAATCCAATGTACTGTCTCCCTCGTACTCATCGTGATCGAGACATCTAGCTCATATCGGTAATAAGTAACCCTCGTAATCAAGTCATACGCCTAATGGTCGATAGCGTACGATTGAAGCTTCGATCGACGCGACTCGGAATCGATTTGTATCGTCGTTGTAACGCAACTTCCATACATAAAACCACCCCGATGCTTCCTATACCCGATAACCCGCGAAGAGTCCTAGCATTACATGTCCCACCTCACATTCAAGTACTCTGCAAAGTCTGCATTTACCTCTTCGTATTTACACGGAGTGGCATGAATATCCGAGGAACACGCCCACGTGGGTTACATTATACACGCAACAGTGCGCATTCGCGCGTAACACCGATGTCTCGTTTGTATCGAAATCGGTTTCGCGTTCGGCTTCATCTATCGTCTGTATCATCGGGACGTGCAGGTCGATTAACGACCCATGGACTCTTCGTGTACCCGCATGCACCGGCGACTGTAATGTATAATCGGGGAAACGTACACGTGCAATGTATACATGCATTTTACACGGAAAGGACAGTTTTGCTAAGGTATCTAAAAATTTGATTAGATATACAGTGAGAGCAAAAAGTATTCGTACACGGAATTTTTTTTATAAAAAAGTCTTATTTGTAAAAAATAAACATTAATTAGCAATTTTATACAATGAACATATTCTGTTTTAACATAAACAAACGAGCTTCGCATGTATTCCTGATTCTAGAAGCTAAATTTCTCGACTGTACGAATACTTTTTGAGCATCCAAACAATAGAACTTTTAATTTTCGCTTATTTTTCAGACGATATATTTTCTATAATTAATACACATCTTTTTGGTATATATAATTTTAAGAAACATACAGTCTATTTTATTCTTTATGAATAAATTGTTAATTACCCAGCAAGAAATGAACCTCAATAAACGTCGAATCGATGTCGAATTGGTGTTGAAATCATTGTATCGATATCGATTCGACATCAGTTTGATGACTCATTTTCTCACTGAATAATATTTACTTTTTAAAAATAATATTTACTTTTTAAAAAAATATTTTCTCTATATGAATACTTTTTGCACTCACTGTAGATCTAAAAATAATTTTGTTGAACCACCAAAACAATTATGTTCAAAAACGTTCAAGTTAGAAACGCTCAAACTAGATGCTAAAATATCAAAACTTTTTGCAGTATTGTTCATTACACTTGAGATTTTTATAAAAATTATATACACGTAATTATTTTGATGATTCAACAAAATTATTTTCAGATCTGTATTTAGCTAAATTTTTAGATATCTCAGCAAAGTCATTTTTTCCGTGCACAAATTGGTTCGATTAGACTGGTGCGCATCACGACTCTGATCGACGTACAGGATATCGAATCCTGATATCGGTATTAGCTGATATTTAACGATTCGTCAATTTTTCCACGACGTGGAAAGCTACGAGAGGTGGATCGTGATGCGACGGGCGCCACGGTTATGCTTCGGCCTTTATAGAGTCGCTCCATTTGCCGCAGCAGTGGTGCTTCTTCGTTCGTGCAAATGCAGACCTTGAACGAGTTCCGAGACGAACGCGGCCGCCACCGTTGCCGTCTCTCTCTCTCTCGCGATCCGCGATTCCCTTTTTCGTCTCACGAGTTATCTCGCTGACGCACATGTACCTGCACGGCTTGTACGATCACAATGTGTCCTCGCCGCAAGAACCACCGTATATTCCGCGCTTTACGGTCCACCGGCAATGCAGTTCGCGAATTGTGCGCGAGAGACCACTTGACCGGATCTCCCTGAATCTTTCTCTTCTTCCTTTTCTCATTCATTACTGGTACAGAGCACTTTGCAATGGCGCGTTGAAATGTTAAGTAAAAGTGTGCGTAAAATATTAATAAGTAAGACTTAAGCGGAATATCGAGTTTAATTAGAAATAAGAAAAGTTTAATGGACATTGAGATCTTGCGAAGAAAAAGGGAGAAATGTATGTACCTGTTATATTATACTATAAAGCAAAAGTATGTATGTGTGTATATGTTATATTATGTATATTATAAAGCAAAAGAAAAAAAAATAGAAAATACGCAATCCTGAAGAAATGTGCGTAATGAGTATAGTACAACGGTTACGTCGTTTATCTACCGGTTTAGCATACGAATACGCAGAACGCCGTGTATACGCTTCTAATTCCTTCAAACCCATTTTCTCCGCTGGACCAGAACCGGTCATCGATATTCGATGCCTCTTCCCGATTGATATCGCATGTGCATGGCTACTCGAGCGTGAAATCATGGTACTGTGAGAACTCGCAAATTCCTCGATGGTGTCTCCTAGATCGATAGCAATTCAGAAGCAAGGGCTTCTCAAGTATATTCCGTGAAAAGATGCAAAATTGAAAATCTATAAAGCGTGCCTTCGAGTAGATTAAGAAGTAGATTGCTTTGATCCCGCTCACAGTTTCGAGTTTATTTTCAATTATCAAAATTAAGGTTAACAGAGAGAGAGAGAGAGAGAGAGAGAGAGAGAGAGAGAGAGAGAGAACGGGCGTCCTTAGCACGAATCACTTATAGAGCCATTGGGGTTCTATTACAAAGGGAGATAGAGAGCCGCTGATATACCCACTGATGGCGAACGATGCGTAGAGGAATAAGGTTGACGAGAGTGCGTGCCGAAGCCGTTAGAAAATCGAGGAGCGATCGTGGGCGTGTGGCAGCGGGGCCTTAGGGCGCCCTGTAATGCGCAGCATTGACGCTTTCCGGGTAATATTACCGCGAGCCAGTTGATAGCAAGAGCTGTACCAACCGGGCAACCGGCGTAGAAAATACTGGATCGTCCGCAGACACGCACTATCCGTCCCGAAGATATCGGCCTTCGAACGCGGTCTCTATCGCGATCGTTTCAGGCCAGCCGGGCTTCGGATAAGCGGCCATCGCGGTGATATTAATCCTGAATGAAGCACATTCCACAGTATTTCGTAGCATTCCGTAGCAACCGACTACGAACTTTCGAAACTTCAAGTTTCATCGCACTCTAATTGAAATTTTTCTAGCCGAATTTAAATTAGAGATAATCTATTAGACATATTTTCCTCGTAACGTTTCAATGCCGTTTCAATGCCTATTAATTAATGTTGTATAAACGAGTTAATTATTACGAAACCGATTATGCTTTACGTAACTCACCAAGATCAAATTGATCAAGCTCGATGGGACTTCCGCCAATGGTTCTATATTCTCTAAATCTGAATCAGTAGATAATCACTGATATCAATTTCAAGTATGCCACTGGAAATCAGTCAACTCACAGTGAAAATGACCTAAAAAAATCAATCAAACGTGGAATCCTTAACTTAACTAACCTTGCTTTAGTGTATAAATTCATTTTAATGTACACGATATTGGAACTAATGTAAAATATCGGTATTTTAATTATATAATGCTCAAATTGCCTTTCATTTTCTGAATTTCACTGATTCAGAGAGTAAGTGATTCATACCAAAGATACTCGTTTTTTCTTTCTCTGCCAACCTTAATTTTGATAATTAAAAATATATTCGAAACCGAGCAAAATCAAAACAATAAAATTAAATCAATCATGTCTATCATAATATGTAATACTAATTTAACCTGTAATACTAAATTTCTTCTGAATCACGGTATGACCGAAATGCAATACATATTACACGGCGAGACTATGTTAGTTGATTTATTAAATAACGTTTGCTCATATATATATATATATATATATAATTAAATACGCAAACCGCTACAATGAGGATGACATTCATATCATGCCGCGTCTCGGTTTGATCGAAGGAAACTTTCTGTCAAAAAACCGGAAGTATACGCAATAAATCAATTTCACAGGTAGCCGACAGTATCATTAATTAGGATGGTAGTCAATTGGTGGACCAGCGCCGCGAATATTCTTCGAATTTCGTTAATTTTACGAGGGGAATTCAGCCATAAAATACAACTCAAGTGCTCGACCGAGTACATGTGAGTGCATGGACCGAAGCATTTACGCGAATGCCGATATAATTTCAGTGGCAAAGACTCATCCAAAGTCCTCGATCCCGAAACCACTGGGTATCCGCGGAAGAGAATGGGAGAAAGAGAACGATAATTGGTCGTTGGAGCACCGTTTTCGCGTTACACGGAACCCCATTAAGCGATCGATCTGTCCTAGTCGGTGCCCTTCGATCTCGACGACCGCTCTCTTTCACTCGGAAGAACTGGAAAATCAGGTCGAAAAGATGAATCCGCGTGTAGTCTCTCTTTCTCTTTTTAAAATTTTACGTCCGCATCCCCGCTCTCTCTCTCTCTCTCTCTCTCTCTCTC
>NW_017299465.1:478457-484105 GCF_001594075.2 Trachymyrmex cornetzi
CCCCTTCTCTCGATAGGAGTCAAAGGTGCTTCTCCGGCACGAGACACTGGCATTCGTGATTTCGAGGTAAAGGAACGCGCGACAAGGTTTCCAACTTAAAATTCCTCCCGCGCCTCTCAACCTCTCTCTCTCGACGACGTGGCCGAGACCACTTCTGGATCCCTTTCCCCCGCCGATCATTACCCCGATGCACGCGAGCTTTGCCGGTGGAACGCGGCTTTCACCCTCATGTATGGTCACTGCCGGACCTCCGCCGTTTCGAAACTCCATTATCGATAACGGGGGCGTGCATTTTTACTACGTCGTTAAATCGCGAACGGCCTGCGACGCCTAAAATATAATCGGTCATCGTGCTTGGTTAATAGGTTCCAGATGTGATTACCGACGAATTTCATTATCTCAACTCGATATTTAAAAATAAACCCTGAGATAATGTATAGAATAAAATTGTGTATATTTGTCCTGAAAAAAATCATGCAAAGTTTATAAAAGATATTTAACTTTTAAAAAAATGTATTAAGATAAATTATGCAGGGTGTTTAATAAATAACGATAAAATTCTGGCATAGGGCGAACTAAACTGAATCGAAAAGTCCTATATCATTTTAATTTACAATTTTCGCAACAATTAACAAGATATTAATTATTAAAAATCGTCGAATTTTTCAATAATTTTTTACTCAAGTACTAACTTTACAGAAAAACAGCAAGTGACAAAAATTGTTTATTTTCTTCTCATAAAGTTCTGAGAACTTTTTCAGAATTTTTTAATATCGCATTTTTTCATGTTGATAAAAATATTTGATATAAGAAATGAAGTACTCAAAAGTTGACAAAAAAAAATTCTGAAAAAATTCTTAAAGCTCTATGAGAAAAAAAGAAACAATTTTTATCTCTTGCTATTTTTCTGTAAAGTTTATAGTAGGACTCGAGTAGAAAATGATTGAAGATCAATATTCGATGATTTTTAGTAATTGATATCTTGTTAATTATTACAAAAATTGCAAAATGGTAGAGGACTTTTCGACTCAGTTTAATACGCTCCCTACGCGACAGTTTTATCGTTACTTATCAAACACCCTGTATATGATTATACAAAGACGTTTATAAAGATATTTTTATCCCGTGAGAGATAATAAAATATATTAGTTAATGATTTCGTGGATATCATCACCAAATAACTGCTATTATTATCATCAGAGAGCAAAAGATTAATTATATTCAAAGTCTACCGGAATGTCACGCGACGCCTGCAGTGTTCCCTAAATTGAATCGGAATTACCTCGATACGAGCGGGGAGAGGCTCGAGTAACCGCATGGAAGTCATTCTTCAAACGTGATACCTCACGGCCTCGTTTAGATGTTATCTAAATTGTGCGCCTTTTAAACGGCGTCGCATGTTATTACACGCGACAGATTTAGATAACCGCTACGGTTCGAGACGCAAGATTCTTGCCCAAGCTTCGTACGATCGTCTTATACTAGCATAATTCGTCGACCGGGAGAGAGTCCTCTCAGATCGCTGCGATGAATAAAAATCAATTCAACCGTCTATGGAAATCGAGAAGACGAGGGAGTCAGTGCCGGCGAGACGAGAATAAGTAAGTTACGGTAAATGATGATCTCGTCCGCGGGATCCGTATTTTTTCAGAGAACCCTTACTACGAGCTCTTATTATGATAATGCCGTCTAAATAAGATGATACCAATAATTTTTAACAATAGGTCGATATGATAGGAATACTCTTCAAAATCATTAAAGTGGAATTTAATTCTAAAGAGTGAAATCTCGGTCTTAGAAATTGACAATTAAGCTACTCTTTTTCAACACTTATAGCTCAATTGTCACTCTTTAGGTCCGTTTCCACCAACGCAGATCAACTTTAATCTCGGTTCAACTTACTCTTTGTCTTTTTCTAGTTCTAAAGATTAGAAAAAGACGAAGAGTAAGTTGAACCGAGATTAAAGTTAATCTATATTGGTAGAAATGGGCATTAGAGAATTAGATTCCTCTCTAAAGATTTTAGAGAGAGTAAGATGTATATCATTTTCATAACAATACTAGTAAAAATAGAAGAAACAAATCCATTCCATTTACATATGGGCAAGAGGAAAAGTACTCTTAACATTGCCACGTTAATATTCCCGCTAGAAAAATACGGCTTCGTCTACGAAGGTAGGAAACCTCTCGTCGATATTGAAACCTTTTGAGAGGTGTCATGTTGCTCAACTCGAATACGAAGCAAAATAAGATTACGTAAAAAATCGCAATGAATACGTCCTTGAATTTCCGATTAAAATGATGCTTGGTGCTCGTTAATCGTAAAGCAGATTGGCTGGTAACTTAAATGTTAATGCAATGTTTGCGCGCGATGGCATAGCAAGAGCAAGAGCCAGTACGACGACGATGGACAGACGTATGGAAACGGACAAAACGGCACGTAGAGGGAATACCGGGCAGGTATTTAACACTGTAGTATTCCGGCGTTAATGATTTTAATTTAATGCTAAGACAGTGATATTGCCACGTCGATTCCACGAAAGAGAGCGCGCGAAATAACGAAATGATTCTCACAGCGAGAGACCGACGATTACGTTTTCTGTCCTCTCTCTCTCTCTCTCTCTCTCTCTCTCTCTCTCTCTCTCTCTCTCTCTCTCGCGCCCGGATCACCTTCTTCCTTTACGTCTTCCTCACACGCAGCCATTCCCTATAACTCTCTCCTGCTCTCGCGCCCGTGCACGTTCGGTATGTACACACAAGTACGTCGTTAGCGCGATCCGCTAAGGGGCTGGTCCATAAATTTGCGATTCGCGAAAATATCTCGGCAGACGGGCAATTAAGATATCGAGAGCGAGAAGAGAAAAACGAGAGGGAAGGACGGAGAACGCGGAGAACTGCGAGGAGGTGGTGAGGTGGAGATTGCGAGAAGATGCGGGAGAAGATGGGAGAAGAGACTTAGAAGAGAAGGACGAGAAACGAAAGACGAGGAAAGGAGAGGGAATCCAGCCAGAGGGAGGGTACCAGAGGGCGTCGGCCCTGAGCACCGGACACACCGGGAGGAACGCGGCCAGACACTCACCTAGCTTTAATTACGGCGCCGTGGCCACGCGGGGCGGGAAAAAAGGACGTGAGGCCCCTCGTAAAAGTAATTTCAAATCGAGTACACGCGGGCCCACCGCCGATCTAATTAAATTTTCGCGCAAAAAAAAAGAATCCTCAAGGACTGCCCTACCAGTGACCAGTGACCGGTGGCGAGAGAGACGCGGGCGATCGTAAAAAGCGCGACGGGGCCCCTCGCTGGCTGGCCCTCTCTTACCGCCGTAAGAGTTCTCTTCTTGTCTCTTCTATACACAAGCTCACCGGTTCTCTCTTCATTTCTCTCCGCCACGATTATCGCCTCGCTGGCCCAGTAACGCGTAAAACAAATCACTGTCGTGTAAGCAGGAATTCGCGACCTGCGACAAGCAACATGAAAGTAGGACGTGGTCGTGCACCTTGAAAATCTGCATTCGATTGTGCAGGTCGATTTTTCAAGTCCACATATGCGGGCCCCATCTGCGCACTTAATTAACCAGATTAACGGTAATTAAGGATGCATAGTTAAACCGACATAGATGCACCGACGCCGCGGCGGTTTTATGACGGTTGAAAGTAAGGTAAGGTAAGGTAAGGTAAGGTAAGTGCCTTAGTGCGTTCTCGACGATGAAGTATGAAAGACTTGTACGACCGCGGGACGCATGACTGTCCCGAAGCCCGAAGACAATGCACAATTTACGCGAGAGTACGCACGATTTACGTGAGTCATGAAGCAGAAAAAGCCCTTCTGGCACCGCACGCGCGCTATCTACCGCGATACCGGCCGGATAAGGCGACACACCTGGTCGCCTGTTCTGTGATCTAAGGTCGACGGTCGTTGCGAATGCAATAGTCGTAAGCGTAATGGACGGCCTGACATTATCGCGCTCTACCAACGATGATTGCATAATCTGCGTAACCTTAATAAGACAGAAAGTGACGAAAAAAAGTGGAAAGAATAGAATAACTCTCTCAGCAATTTACATTTCTTCTCACGTTGTCGCGATAGATATTACAGATAAACTATTCAACACTATGAAAGAATGGTTTCGTTAAAGCATCTAAAAATTTAACTAGATACAGATCTGAAAATAATTTTGTCAGACTAGGAAAAAAAATTGTGTGAGATACACTTAAACTGCTGGCTAAAATATCAAAATTTTTTGCAACATAATAACTTTTCTTACATAATTATTTTGATGGTCCAATAAATTATTTTTAGATCTGTATCTATCTTATTATTATCATTATCTAAATTTTTAAGTGCATCAACGTTGTTCTTTTCGTATAGTTTTAATAATTCATTTATTGTATATATATAAGGTGTTTCATCGCATTTCCTCTGGACATATTCTTGAGGTAATTTTGAGACAAAAATCCTAACACGAAAATGTCCAGACTACAATAATTTTTTAAATTATAAGCTTTAAATGCTTATAAGTCAAAAACTATTTTACTCTTATAGCATCTATTATTATTTCTAGATTCTTTTGAACATTCTAAGACGAAAATATAAATACGAAAATATCGAGGCTATAATAGTTTTCGAATTACACACTATCTTTAACCAATTATAATTCAAAAACTATTGTAGCCTCAACATTTTTGTATTAGAGTTTTCGTCTCAAAATTACCTCAAGAATACATTCTTAAGAGAAAATGAGGTAGTTGTGAGACACCCGTATATATACTAATCAGAGTAGCATAGTTTAAAGTAATGCTGCGTAAAAAAAAAGAAAATCATCCTGATTTACGTGTAAGTCATAATAGTTACAGCATTAAGAAACTTGTGTACTCATGCTGCAATTTTAACAGCTTGAAAACAGCCCTTGTCACATCACCAATTCTGTTATCCGGTAAAAGACATGTAAATACATTACTCGCCACGAGCGTATCTCGCGTGTCGTAGGCTGAACATGAAGACCAGGACATGACATATCGCGCGACTCTTACACAATATATACTTCGACAACGAATCATTTTTATTGAACACAGCTCTCAATCACGTGTTGTGGGAGTGACGAGACATTATTCGAGACACGACGGAACGGCTTTCATGTTCAATCTTTGCTTGAGCAATCGAAACGAAATAAGTATACGATTAGAAAGAACGACTCGCATAAGTTTGATCTAAAGCCGAGCAATAGTTCGAATTCCAACTGTCCCCTTGTATCAAAGATAAAGTCACGTGTAATTAGAAATGCCTGCTTTGTGAAACGAAAACTACCGAACTGTGATCGAAGGAGCCATCCGCCCGTCGAATATAAATCTCGTGTGAGGTCAACCGCGCAGTTCACAGAAAAATAATCTTATTTCTTTTTACGATGGTAGTGAGTTCGAGAACGACACCAGTTGGCATCAGTAACAGACGTTAAAGTATTAGCCTGCACATATTCAATGTCCCTTCGATTTAAGGTGATGGAGGTGAATAAGGAAGACATGGAAAGGAATGAAAGAGGGGACGGAAGAAAGTGAAAAGGAGAGAAAAGAGAAAGGACGAGGAAAGAAGATAGATTCACCCGAACCACCCACTAAAAATAAAAAATTTTTCCCATCCGTGTTCCGTCTTTTTT
>NW_017299465.1:484206-491433 GCF_001594075.2 Trachymyrmex cornetzi
CTGTCTATCTCTAGGCAGACCCTCCTCCTCAACATTCACCCATAAAAATGCAACGACCATTTCTTTTCAGCCATGAAGCTATCCATCAACGAGCCCGGAATTTCTCAAAGAGAATTGATAGGGTTTCTCGTAATAACGCAAGAGCAAGGAGAGAGAAAATCTCTATGATAAAAAATTATTCCTACTGACGCAAATCTAATTGTATTTAACGATATTTTCAAAGCGGTGGCATAACACGCTAGGAATTCACAATAAAAACGACCGTAATGTAAAACTCTGCATCTCTTTCGTTTATTAGCGACCGAATCGTGAAGACGCCACGTTGGTGCGACGGTATAGTCATATAGTATTCGGCAGGTGAGTAGTGCAGAAATGTAAATTCGAGGGATCGATAAAGATAAGCAGTACTAAAGACTATCGAATATTATAGCTCCTCGTCTGCCCACTCGCTCTAGTCTCTTTCGCGCGCTTTGGAATGGCTACATTGCGCTGGCCAAGTGAGTATGGAAATGTAAATTCGGGGGATCAACGACGGGGATAAATCTCGAAGAAAAAATTCCAGATCCTTGCTCGCAGAAACGTTCAGCCCCTCCATCCCCTTTCTCGTTTTCTCCTTCCCTTTCGTATTCTTGTATGAGCTATCGGAAACATCTACATCGTGCGTGCGAATAGCACAGAGATGTAAGCCCGATAAATTAACGAAGATAATGTATGCACACAAAAAGCAGAATCTTCCTCCGGGCGTGTCCACCGCGAACACGCTACGCTCGTGCAGTTAGACACGTGTCAGTTTCCCCAGTGAAATTTTTTTATCAGCAAAATGCCAACTATCGCGATCAATACATCTAACATCTAACAAGAGTTTCGATTTATAAACTTTTTTACTTCGCTTGCAGCAAAATAAAAATACGTATCACGTTACTGTGATCGTAAATACTTGGTAAATTCTGATGTATCTAATAATTCTCATCTTGCCTTGTCTGTATTACTCCTTGAGTGGCTTTTATATGTACATAGCTTATTAACCTGTCTTAAGTCCATTAGTATACGTTCACAGTTATCCACGTTAATTTCCCGTTGCATACTACTCCATATGTACACGTACGTTTACTGTATGCTCGAACGGTTACGGCCGCGAGGCAGAGACGGCGAACTGTTTTGGTAGTGCGTGCCAAAATATGCAAATTTAATTTTTTTTTAAGTGGTTGCGTGTGCCCACGTTGTTGGAGTCCATAATAAATTTTAGTTGCAAAGTTGACTAACCTTTCTAAAGTATATGCAGGGAGAAATTTCAGAAATGGCACGTCGTAGTGCGTGCCACCCAAATTCTTACCGCGTACTAGTGTGGGGGCCACGCGTGCCATAGGTTCGCCAATCTTGGCCGCGGGGTACGGCCAAATTTTTTCTCTTTGTCTCTCATTCCGTCTATTCCTTTCTCTCATTTCGAGCTATTGGAAACGTCCGCATTGTACATCCAAATAGCACGAAATTGTGAGTGTAATAAATCAAAGGAGATAATAAATATATTGCAAAAACAGCGTCGTGCTTGGGGCGTATCCAACGCTCGTGCTCGAGCTATCGAGTAGGCGCGTATTGTGTCTGGTAAGTAAGTAGTACAGAAATGTAAATGCCGACGAGAGAGACAGAAATGGAAAGAGATATGTAGGCTAAGAGAGAGAAGGACGCTTCTTGCATTATTCCGTCAGTTAAAGCACGCTGGAGGCTCGTACGTGTCGCAAAGGAGGAAGGGTCGAGCATAGTGTGAACCTGTCTACAGTTATAAATAAGGTCCAGGGGTCAGGGTGAGGACCGGGTTTACGGGATAAATACCGTAAGTTATGCCGGCTGCAGAGAAGGAACAGGAAAGGGGATCAAGGGGGCTAATTCTACGATTTAACATGATCCGCTAAAGTGTACCCCAACGTTGCACCCGCAGAGCCCTCTTTTTTCCTCCCTCCCTCTAGTCCCCCACATCTCGTGGAAACATCCCAAAATGATCGTAAGTCCTCCACCGAGACCAAGTCAGAACGTCAGAACCGTCACAGGTCTGGACGCCTCTCTGAGGCCCCTCCAATCGATGCTCTCTCCTTCATTTTAGGCATTCCTGACCTTCGGGGTTACCACGCGGCCACCTCTCGATCTTCGTCGGCGCGAAATTACTTGGAAGTGCGGGAATCTGATTCAAGAGCGAGGACCGAGAGTAAGCAAAGAAATACGGAGAGAACGACGATGCTGCAAACGGATTTGTTGGTAAGAAAAGACGCTACGTTTTTATCAGACTGAATAAAGAAGCATCGAAAAGTACATATAATGGTTATTAATAAATTCATTGCAATCATAAACAATTAATGTTATTTGTAGTATCCTGGAATCCTTTGAAAATATGATCAATATTTTTTATTACTGATACTAAGCAATACTTTAAAGCTTTTCATTTTACTACATTAAAAGATTACTTATTAGTCACATTGACAAAAATATTTTACCTAATTGAGAGATATTGCTCATAATCGACTAAGGAATTCTTGACATATCCGTGAAAAAGTGAAAGACGCAGAATGGAAAAGTCAACGAAAGAGAAAGATATCCTGTTGTCGATGAACTTGGCCACGATGGCAGAATATTCGGAGGCGTAGACGATTTTTTGTGGCCGCTGCGGCAGAACTCGTCGCGGTCTCTCTCCTTCTTTCTCTTTTTTCCCTCTTCTCTCTTTTTCCCTCCCTCACTCTGTTATACCTGACGAGGCCCCGGGCAACCGGCCATTGTATGCAACAAAGCTACACTTTTCTACCCGATCCCAAGCCTAATGGATAATTAATTTTTGATAAATCGTCGCTCCGTGACTAGCGTCGACGCGCGGTCCCGATTTGTTTTTTGATTTTTCACAAAAGGAAAAGGAATACCGACTTTTACATAATTCTCTCTCTCTCTCTCTCTCTCTCTCTCTCTCTCTCGCACACTCGTACTTGCACATCTTTTTTTCTTTCTCGCCCGCCGTTCCGAGAGATAACTTCGGTATTCGTCTGACCCCTCTACGGAGTTTGTCGACGGGCCGAGCTGTCAGGATACATTAGGATAATGCGACGAATGACCGCCGTAAAGTCAAGATTTCGGATCAACGGTAACTATTGTATAGCACCGGATTTACAACGACGGCTTCTTTTTCTCTCCCATGGTAGTACGCGGTTATTTCTCACATATTAATAACGACGTACGGTAAAATAACTGCATATTTTTTAGCATCATCCACGATAGGCGGCATGGCGTGAAGTATTGTGTAATTATTTCCGCTTAGCATTTTAACTAACTGCAATTTGAATAATACAACGTATGATATGTGATCGTGATAAGTTATAATAAATATTTGTGACACAAAATTCTATATGTCCAATTTCCGATTACATTTTTCGTCAAACGGTTTAGCAGTTATTATGATCGACACAGCGGGTATCTTGACACGGACGTCTACTTAACATAAAGAAAAAGAAAAGGGAGCAAAGAAAAGAGACACAGGGGAAAAAGTGAGCAACCGCGAAATGGTTGAAATTACGCGGTGTAATCCGGCGCGGAGTAATATAATATATAACTGCAGCCTATCTCAACATTCAAAGGCTTAATAACTATGAAAAAGAAGGAGCAGTATTTGAGAATGCAGAAATTATGCCGCACGGTTTGCAAGAAAGAAAGGAAGAGAAATTACAGAGAAAAGACAAGTAACTCGCGTGTCTAGACGGGCGAGGAAAATAGATTTTTGGGACACGAACCCGAGGCTCTGGAATATCCAAAATGGATGAAGGAGGAATGGACGGGAGAAGCGGACAGGGAAAATTAATTCGAAGCTGTCTTGTGCGCGGGTGGTGTGCATACGGCAAGAATGTGTCAGGATATCTAGGCGAAAAGCGAGCAAGCGGGAGGTGAGTTGCCCGAAGCGCTCGCGTGGCCACTACCGGCTCCTTTCGTGGATCACGCGTACGTCTCCTCTTCACACGCAACGCTACTGCGGATTTTACTGCAATGCCAGGGTTGCCACAGAAAATGAATTTTTGAATTCCCTGACTTTTCCAGGTTTTCCAGATGAAAATGGAAAATTTTCCATGACTAATATAAAATATGTAAATTTTAACATTTAGACTCAAGGATTGTAGGATAGCTGTATTATTAAAAACGCAGAAAAAGCTTAGCAGCATAGTAAAATTTTGGGTGCAAATTCAAGTCAGCAAAAAATAAATTAGTTTTGAAGAAAAGAATGCAGTTACGACGAAAAAGAGGGATCAAATAAAAATACTGAATAAAATATAAATTTTAATTGTTTTGTTAAAATCGTTTAAACAAGTTTTGAATTATAAACGTCAGATATAATATTTAAAAAATTATAACAATTATTTGAAATAGGAGCAGTTTAAGGAAATTGTGAGCAAATTTTGAAATTCTAGACTTTTTTACATTTTCCTCTGACTTTTCCCGGTTTCCATGACCAATTTCAATTTCTCTGACTTTTCCCGGTTTCCATGACCAATTTCAATTTCCCTGACTTTTCCCGGTTTTCCCGGTTTTCCAGGTCTGTGGTAACAGACTCTAAATGCGAATCCGTTGTAACGTCGGAGCACTTCGGAGGCGGTGGCAGTGGCGACGGCAACGGCGACGGCGCCGACGATTATCGTGCAAACGAGATACGCGCGTGAGAGGCAAGCTCCCGTGAGCATCTCTCATGGCAAAAGAGAACACTGCTTAGATAATTATAAATATTTTCAAAGTAGACTACCTCTGTGGATATTTGTAAATTACTTGTGATTAAAAGTCGCGTCCCCTCTCGTCGCGCGCTGTTACTTACGGAACTCGCGGTTGTAATCTATGCACTACGCATACTGACGCATGCACACGCTGTCGCGGCACCAGCGATCTGCACGGCACGAAAATTAAATGTAAGTGGACTGATGATATACAGGTTTCGCACGAACGTGCATTGCTTCCTGCTCGATCCGCCTGCGCGGCGAATGATGGCTCGCGATCACGCAAAATTCGTCGCTAGACGAGACGCTCTTTTTATCGTTTAAAACATTATATTATTTACTTACTCAGTGTGCGAGTTGTTAATTTATATGATGTACTTACACGGTACAATGTAGTATTTATTTGTAAGAGTATAAGTACTTTTAGTTAGGAATTTTCTAAAGGTTTATAATTAGCTTTTAAATTCTTAATATTAAATTATACCACACAATTTGAGTTATTTTTAATTATTTCTATAAATCACCACTGTTCCTCTACCCATTGTATCATTAATTTAATCAAAATGGAACAAAATTACACAATTTAATTCAAGAAAAGATATTAAATTTGATTCAAATTTAATTTGTTATTTAATTTATTACTAAATGCATATGTTAACGATTCTTATTGTAAAACTAACCACAAAAGTTGATTTACATTTTGACACACATAGAAGTTAAAAATAACAAAATGTTATAACACTTAACTTTAAGGATTGGGTTACCATTGCTGCTTTGATATTTAACAGTGTAACATATGATCCTGACGGCTCAATCATTTCTCTATTGTCACTGATCTCAATTTATAACTAGTATAAATATATTGTATTTGCCACTTAAGAACGACATTGCCCATGGGATGGTGCTTCATAATTCGCGAGTCGCCGTCGAGATCGATGGGCATGACGCGATGTAACGGTTGACGCGCAAGTTTCACACGGTTGATTGGGCTAGATACGAATTGCGGACTACGATGCTACTGCCCAGGTGGTCCTGCGATCTGAGAAAGATATACCATCATCCTCTGTCGAGGAAGAAGAGGAAACGACACCACGTAGCAGAAAAAAATTGATTTGACGTAGAAGTAATGATGATCGATGTCGCAACGTCGAATACTTCATACCCCTTTTTGAAATCGTAAAAAACTAAATCTTCATCAACAAATGATGCCAGAATGGGATTTTTTAACAGATACGTAATAATAAATAGTTTTAATACATATAAGGTAGAAAGAAGGAAGAAATTATGCATCAACTCGTGGTGAATACAACATACCATAACGGCGTTTCTTTTTCGAAAGAAAAGATTAGCATCGATATAGATCATAGTTGCAAGAACGATGAGGGAAGGAATTGTTTTTATAAAAAACATGGGCCAAAGAGAAGAGTTCCCGGACATAGGACTAGGGTTTTAGCGATGCAATTTCGCTAGCCTACTGTCGGTCAGCAGACTCTCTCCGCCTTGACTGTCTCTCTCTTTCTCTCTTCCACTGTCTCACGTGCACATCCTATCCTCTCGAATCCCGTGCCATGCCATCCTTTAACTCTCGTCCCTCTTCTCCTCGCACCGTATACCGGCCCACCTTCCAAAGGTAATTTACTTTCCATCCTCCTTCGTTCGCCGCAAGTACCAGATACGTTCCTTCTTCCTCCTCTCCACGCCGACGTTTGTCTTCTTCTTCTTCTTTCCTTCGGACGCGCGCGGCCTATACTCGAAACACGCTAACTCCGTTTCCTTCGTCGGCTAAAAATATCTTCTAGATTTTTCAGAAATTCTCAGGCTAAGAATCGTACCCACCCGTTACGGTCTATTGTATACAAACGTAATCCTACGGGGACCTGCTTGATCCTTTAATAGACAGATTCATTACGTGCTTTTGTATTTTCATACAAAACAGCGATAGCATGAAACATGTCAACGTAGACAAGAAGGTCTCCATCCTTCGTCAACCGGATTAAATGCGATGTCGTGCATCGAGAGAAATTTCCATCCATTCCATGTAATCTTGAATTGAAAAGGAAGATCCTCTTTTTATGTAAGACTGATAAATCCGAATATAGTTTCGAAAATACACGTATATACGGACACATTCTGACGATTCGTCGATACCAGATTACTTCGCTGCACATACTAAGATGCATCTCGCTATGGTTTATTCCTTCGAGCATTCCGGCTTATTGTTAGAGAAGCAGTAGATCTGCATTAGCGTACTCCTACCGCAGGGAGAAATGCCTCTTTCGTTCCTCTCCTCTTGCCTTATCTACTTCTCCCAGTTTTCAGCTTCCCCGGTTAAATCCATCTTTCTCGTATCTGTGTCGCGTGCTGTCGTCTTTCTCGCGCTACAGAACGAGTGAGGAAACGGACGAGGCAGCAGGGAGAAGGGAATGTATATAGTAGTAGCCGAGAGAGAACGAGTAGTCTAGAGCACTCTCTCTCTCTCTCTCTCTCTCTCTCTCTC
>NW_017299465.1:491455-531816 GCF_001594075.2 Trachymyrmex cornetzi
CTCTCTCTCTCTCCCCCTCCTTTTTCCTCCTTCTCTTTCTCCCGTACTCGCGTAGCATCGCCAAGGCTTGGTATAATTAATACGGGCCCCGTGGAATGCCGGTCGCCTCACTCTCTTGAGTCCCCCCCGCGCGTAGCCTACCCTACCTTCTTCCTCGCCACTCATTCTGCCACCTCCTGTCCCGCCGTATCCCGCTTCGTCCCTCACATCTGACCAGTTTCCGTGCCCTCGCCTAGGTCCTAACGGTGAGTTAGGTCCGACAACCCCTGGCTGGTCGGGGCAACCAAAAACCCTCTCAAAGCCCCCCCTCCTCGTTCCGTTGTTTCGAGGCCGCCGACGGAAAAAAATTAAAAAGTAGAGCACGCGTAACGAGGACGGCGACAACACACACGGTGGCAAAGTGCCCCTTCTGACAGCCGCAGCCCAAATATTGGACCCGTATTATCCGCCGGCCCCACAGAAGCAGCCGAGTTGTCTTGGCACGAAGGGGAAGTGCGTCGCCGCGCGCGCGTATAATTTTCCACGGTGCATCTATTCGCCTTTTCATCCTGGACGGCTTTTCTAAAGCTTGGCATGGTGTCTCTCAAGTTCTCTTCGGCACGCGTCGCATCGAGTGTGTGTGAAGGAAACACTTGTAAATCGCTTCCGCGTTGGTCGTGGCACGTTTAATGGAGTAATTTGTAACAAGCTAGACGCGCTACGCTAGAAACAACGACCTCTCGTAGTTTCTTCATAGATGTGCACATTACAGACCGGTGTTTTTCTCAGGAAACCAGCCCTCGAGAGAAATCACAAGCAAAATCAGAAAAGAAGTCAAGACCTAACTGTTTCATAACGAGCGATAATACAAGCATACAGTTACTCCATATTCTGAATAAAACATCAGCCATTTATTTGTGAATTTTTGTGAATGATATTCCTCAAATCGATATTATATTATTAATTTAAAGATATCGGAAAAAAGATAAATATATGTGTGTGAAATATCGACTGACATATTCTAAAAATACTTTTCTGGAAATGTTTCTGCGAATTAATCGCTGGCTCGATCTACACGTTGGATTGAGCAATCGTAAGAATGGCAACAGGTGTCTTCGGCGACGACGACAAAAATCATTACACCGTATTACAGAGGAATCTCAGGAAGCCGAGCGAAAAAGACGGGCTATTAATTAGCCCACTTGACGTCCGTGCGAGAAAGTGCGCCGGTTCCTACCGAACTCAAGTGGGGATACGTCGGCCGTTTCGCACACGCTAGGCAAACGGAATTTTCTCTAGACGTTGTTATAATTACTCTCTATATCTGAATAAATGAAATTCAATTGAAAAAGAAAGTTTGAGCATTATATAATAAAAATATTGATATTTGCACGTCAATGTCAATATCACACTGTTAGAAATGTAACCACGAGTTTCCTTTACATGTAAATGAAGCTCGTGGTTATAAACGAAATTAAAAGTACACCCAGAGAAAAGGTTGCTTCGATTCAAAGAAATTTTCTTTGCTATAAAGCTAAAGAAACAATTTCTTTGATTTATAAAAAAATGTCTTTGATTTAAACATTATTTTTAAAAATTAAATAAAATTTATTTGAATACATGATGAAGTATGGCTCAAATAATTTAAATAAAAGAAATTATATTAAGAAGAGCTACGAGCAAAAACAAAATAAATATTAATGTACATGTGATACAGTTGACATTAAATAACAAAAGTAAAAACAAGATAAAAATATGTTTACATAAAACTAACGTTTCGATCCTCTCCGGGTCATTTTCAAAGTTATATATATATATATAAACGGTTGACAAAAATAGGCTAAGATAATTATAATTATAAAAGTACAAAGACAAAAATTGATCAAAATTAAACCTTAGTTGTTTAGGCCCTGATTCCAATTATACGTAGTTGACGAAAGGTAAATCCTGGATTTACATCAAAAATATCGCTGAGTATTAAACGATGAATATAAGTACTTAACGGAGAATATATTCTAGATATACGCCATGGTTCAATTGTAACAGATATTGCCAAACATAAAAATCACTGATACTGCCATTAAGTAAGCCAAAATAATATTAATCCTTATTACAAAAGGTTAATCCGGATTCTAAAGTATAAAATTGAAATATATAAGAATTTTATAGTATACACATATTACATAAATCACCTACTTTGTTGTAAAATAATTATATACATGTTAATTCTTATATATTTCAATTTTATACCTTAGAATCCAGATTAACCTTTCGTAATAAGAATTAATATTATTTTGGCTTACTTAATGGCAGTATCAGCGATTTTTATATATTTGGCAATTTTCTCTTTAACCATATAGCAAAGAAAAATTCTTTTAATCGAAGCAACCTTTTCTCTGGGTGTAATGAATGATTCAACTGAAAATTAAGTTACTTAAACGTAATGAACGTGTATATATATATATTAAATTTATAAAATTTAATGTACTTGTCATAAAATTTTGTGAAAAATACATTAAAATTCATAAATACATTAAATTTCATGTACATGTACACAAATGTACTTTTCAATTATGTAAGGATAGAAATAAGGATTTACATCAGGTCAGAGTTAAAAGCGGTTTTACTCGTTCAAGCATACATCGTACGATAATGTCGCATCGCCGATCACTTTCTTCTTCGTTCACGCACACGCATTTACAATCAGGATCGCTATTGGTAATTTCTACGATCAGTCGAGTGCCTCGCAGAGCAGTTTAAGCGCGTAATGGAAATACATCCCTTACAGTTATAAATACATTAAATTTAATGTAATGTCATGAAATTAAGTTCAAATTGTGCAACTTAAAAGTATATTAAATTTCATGAAATTTATAACAGTACATATACATTGAATTTATACTCTAAAGTAAGGTTAGCTAGGTTAGGAATTCCACGTCTCATTAATTTTTTAATTAAATTTTACTACGAATTCACTGATTACCAGTGGCATACTTGAGACTGATGTCAGTGCTTATCCATTGCACTGATTCAGATTTAGAGAATAACAAGCCGATGAAATTGTTCCGAGATTTCGTTGAAAACGATAATGGAGAAAGATAGAGAAGAGTCGAAAAAAAGGAGAGCGCTGATCTGAACTAGACCAATTCACTTCAAAAGATGGAGCACCTTTTTCTTTCCTCGCGCGTTTCTAGCAGTAGTTTCATAACCGGAGCTCGACACTCTTCGTTTAACCGTCGAATAGCAAGTATGTCGCTCGCTAGTGTATTATGCTCGCACGAAAGTCGCCCCGGCTAGCCGTGCCGCGTTCTTGAGAAAATTGTCATTGCCGACGTCAGGGCGACAGCGCGTAATTTCACGCTGAATGCCTGGGACAGCGAGTTCTTCAGATTTGTTATCCAAGTAAGACGCCACACGGTGAAGTACGTCGACGAGGAATTCGATCGCCAAACAGCGTGGCGTGCGGGAAATAACTCGACAACGACGTCTCCTCTTGGCTCGAATATAATCTAACATAAAACGCTCTAGAAAATAGCGCAGGTGTTCGCGCGATTTTATTGAAATTGCGTGGAATTTTTTTCGATTGATAAAACGGATCCATTTAAAATTCTTTTCGCGCCAAATACCATAACCAGATATCAACTGTAGCCACGTGTATAATTTATTATCGGAATGCGTGACTGATCGGAAGGGTGTTGCACAATAGCGAACAATTTGCATTGACGTTACTGACACCTCTGTTATTCGCGCTTAATTTGTTGTTATTCAGGTTCATTATCCATGTAAGGCATTATAGAGCAGTATTTTACTTGAAAAGGAGATTTTACTGCCGAGTCGTGTACCGAATTAAGTAATTGATCACTACTTGGACAAATATATTCATGCCAATGGCTCGAATCAGCAACAGGTGTCAATACGTGTGTAATTTATTAAGGAAATGTACGATTCGAGTAAATGGCACGAAAGCAAAGAGCATTAACGTCATTTACATCGGTAGAACTCGTACTTAATTCGCCGCCACGGTTCAACCAGCCGCGACTGCGATTGAATTCGTTGGACGACGCGATAAGCTGCCGATTTATAGCCGTTGCATTACGACAGTTTACAGTCTTTATTAATAATAGATGCATAATGATCGGAGTTATCGCGTTGATTTGTCGAGCAAAATGTAAAGGCAGAATATGCTAATAAAGTAAGAAAACTAAAAAAACAAATCCGCAACGAGACTGCGTGCTGCAGAAGAAGTTAAACGTATCGCTAGATAACTAGAACATTGTACGAACGATGCAATTAACGGCGAGAGAAGGAATCGATCTCCTTTCAATCGTTTCTCGCAGATCGAGCTCTTTTGACGCCATGCCAGCGTAAGATCGAGAGCACCTTTCCTTCCCGCATAGAGCAACGATTTATGTAACGATGTATATATACGCCGATTATCAATGCCTACTAAACTACCCGGCCGTATGTGCTTCGTTCTCTCGTGTTTTCCAACACCTGCACGTGGTCCGTCGACTTAGAACAAACTAGCCTCTCATTCAACGCGCTGGCCCCTCTGTTCTCGATGTTTGCCTGGTGCCTTGTTCACGGATCGGTCGCGCCTACCTTTCGTCGCGGTGCCGGCTCTCTCCGGTTCGAGGGACCGTGAGCGGTGAGCTCGCAATGCCGTATCGCAGGTCAGTTCGATGGGAAGGCAGGCGGAAAAAAGGGGGCGGAGAGGGAAGAAGATATAGGGATACAAAATGCGGTCGGGAAGAAATTTCCGAACGAGTTTTCTCGACGATCGAACCTGGGGAGAAGAATCCTGACGCCTGTTTCACGGCGATGAGAGAGAGGAGAGACAGACGTAAAGGAACGGCGGGATATATACGAGAAGAAAGAACGAGAAAGGAGAAAGAAAAGCCATTAAAGCGCGCGCTCTGAAGCTGACTCCATTTTTCCCGGCACCTTTACGGCCGTCTGACTTTGGCGATCAGATAAGAAAAGCCTATTACCTTAATTTCTTCGCCCTTTTATCCCTTGGGCCACTCCCCGTTTTATTTACTTCTTAACTCCTCTAGAATGCAATTTGTCCGCATGCTAAGTACAAAATTACAAGCCATAATGCAGTATGACTGTACGTTTTTGAACGAAATAAAATACATCCATGTGCGTTAATTTGCATTTTATCTACTTTCCAAATTCAGTCTTGAACATTGTAACCTCTGAGAGAATATTTATATTCTCTCATTGCTTGATAAGTAGCACTTTAATTATAATAATAATCTCCGTCTGGATTGTGTACGAGTGTTAAATTTCGTTTCGTAAGTTTCAAGATTTCGTAAGGCGTAACGTGCCCAGTCCGGTATCGAATCGCGCCGCCGCGCCGGTTTAATTAACGAAGGCGCAACGATTCCGAGAGATTGCTGTTGCAGCAGCGCGTATGCAGAGAGAATAATCTCGCGAATTTATACAGACGCTCGTGGGAGACGATAAACGCGAGAAAATACGAGGCCGCGAGTGGAAGATAACGAAAAGCTCGGACGGTGTCTGAAACGAAGGCCGCGACGGCCTTGGGAATCTTTGGAAATTTCTTGATGACTCACACTTATATATCGGCATCGGCACGGTAATTACCCGCTGCACCGGACAAATGAGCGCGGCCGTGGGCGAGCGTGGGTGAGCAAAAAGCACACACCGGGGACTCGCCTCGGCGCGGCGGTACGAAATTAACTTAATTTCCGCCGATGACACGACGCCCTGCGCGCGTTCAGCGTTTTCTCTCGTGTCGTATTCCACTTTTCATGCGGTGACACCAGCTGCAGTTCGCCTTGAAAGCGTTACGCGGACAAGGATGTCTGCCGGTGCCCCCCTGTCGCTTTCGAGACTCTCGCGTTTTAATTGCTTTAATCTGGACGACGGCAACGGCGACGACGAAGATGACGATGACGACGATGACGACGGAGAGACTGCAGATATCCCTTAAGACCAGCTTGCGCGCAGACACGATAGTCTGAAATATTTCAGATTCCTCCACGCTCTCTCCTTTAACGTATACGCGGCAGATCGTAAAATCCGCGACCACCTCCGGCGCGGCACAAGGATACTCGCCACAAGTAAACGTCGATGATGCGTGTAATCGCAATGATTTCGATATAAAGCTAACGCGACCTGCACCGCTCGTACAGGCAGCATGTAATTAACGCGCATTTTTCGATACAACTCGTCGAACGTCTTTTAACTCCACCTTTCATGCTTGATACTATCTATTTATGTAACCATATCAGATTAGATAATGCACGAAACAAAGTAAATCGATTAACGTTCGCGTTATATCATTTTATCTATACAGGGAAAAATTTTTTCATTAAAAATGATTCAACATATTTTGATTATATTAATCAGAATTCTGATCATCACACACCGTTGAATCTATAGTATCAAATTTAGCCTAATTTGAATCGTCACTGCTCTTACTCGTTATTTTATACTTCCTAGCCAATAAACAGTTTATTCATAATAGTATTGTAAAATAATTAAAATAATGAAATAAAAAGGTTACTAACAATATCTTATACATAATTATTGTTAATTTTATATGTTACTAAATATTTTCAAAATGACAAAATAAAAGTTGCAAGATGTACACGCATCCATCCATTTGACATATATTCTAGCTTTTTTCATTGAAGAATATAAATTTCTTGTAAACTGTACGGTCAGTTTAAATGAAACTTTATGAGAACAAACGTAAGTATTTACTTTATAATTATAACGATCTTTAAATTGCTGTCTTATACGCAAGTGACTCAATTTAAAAGAGAATACCTACAGAATAAGGTTATACCTTCAACTTGTAACATAAAATTTATAATTAAATATCATCAAAATGGTAAGGTAAAAGTCAATGAAATTTTTTCTAGATATCATCGATATTAACTTTTGTATTACATGTGTATTATAGACTTGACTTATATTTCATCAAACACGAGAACCTCCTTAACAGTTTAAAACAATTCAAATTGGATTAAATTCGACACTATATAGATTTAGCAATGCAATTGGATACCTGGTACAATTTTGATGACCTTATCTTAGAACGCTGACAGATTTAATCAGAAAACTCTAATTTTTATCCCTTTTCCATCAGAATCCCAATTAATGCAACCAGATCCTCTTTCCAGTGCAATCCTGAAGTAGCGCACGTTATACGATCTGATTTCATAAGGGGCGCGTGTATGCGGGAGACATTCGAGAACACCCCCAAGAAAATGCGCCCCCATGCGCATAGCTATTCGGATCAAGAGCGAAGCACAGCGGCCGGCGAATGACGGCGGGTGCACGCAGCGCCGCTGACAAATGAGTTTGGCCAAGTGCAAGTGAAATGCAGCCGCAAAAAGCCGACGTGGCCCTCCGGTCGCCGGAATGGAATATGGGTAGCCGGTCGGTCCGTGTTTCTCTCTTTCTCTATCTATCCCCCTCTCTCTCTTTCTTGCTTCTCTTACATCTCGCTGGCTACCGGCCTGCGATTCCCCATTAACGGACGGGTCCCACTGCACGATCCTCACCACCGTGCATTATCCACGGTTATGGTTTTTCGGTCGTGGTTGCCTTGCCTCTTGCCAGAGAGAGCCGCGGTGAGATGCATTCTCGCGAGATGCAGACGGAGGTGCATGATGGAAGTGTATGTGTGCGCATGCATGTGTCTGTTGCGTAAAGCGGAGAGACGGGGACGAGATGGGGAAGCCGGTGGGATTCGCGAGAAGGCTTGGGCGAGGCGTTATTGTCGTGGGATTGCAACGATCGCGGGGAGAAGTCAAGGCGTATAAAGCCTTCCGCGGAAGTATAACCGCCCTGCAGGCATATTGCTGCAATTATTACGCTTCGTCATTAAAGGAACCGCGTAAAACCGTTCGATCCGGAAGAAATAAGATTAATCGGGGGGGGGGGGGGAGGAAAAAAAAGATATCTAATTGAGTCTTTTCGTGATATCGAATCCAGATCGACGAAAGGCAGCAACGCGGATGAGAGGTGCGACGATGGGTTCAACGGCGCGGTTTGCACGATCACGTCACGCTACCGACGTGAAGGCAATCGTTTCACAATTATTGCAATAATCGGTTTGCGCGAACCTTTTCTCGAGCGAAACAACCTGAACGGGGCCCCCGTGTAACCGCCCTGCGCGCGCGAGAGCGCCTTAATTTACATCGCCGACTTAAAATTACCATGATTAGGCGGGCTCCGCTGAATGCAACGTACATCCCGTTCGCCGTTCGCGATCGGCGGCCGCGGCCGTATGATAAATAACGCAGGGCCCATACGTTACACACCGTGATACAAACGAAACACATGCGCGAATCGTGAGGCAGAGAGAAGTGCGACGTGGGGCACGATAGGGGGTGGAGGAAGAGGCACCGATGGCAGAAGAGGGAAGGAGAACGGCGGAGGAAGAGAACCCGATGTGAGTAACGAATATCTGATAGCAAATCCCCGGTATTTCCAACGTATATCCCTTGGCTCTCCGTGGAACGAATGCGGGAACCCCTCTCGACACCGTGTGGCCCCCCGCGCGCTCGAGAGAACCGATGCGATGCCACGGTTCCTTTACCCACGCGTTCTACCGTGATCACTCTTGCGTACGCAGAAACGAGAGACAGCTTTCAGAGAGCGAGAGAGAGAGAGAGAGAGAGAGAGAGAGAGAGAGAGAGAGGAGTGAGTGAGTGAGTGAGGGAAAGAGTGGGAGGGAGGGAGGGAGATGCAGAAAGAATACTTTTACTTTCAATCGACGATCCCCTTCCTTCCTCTCTCTCGAATTTCATATCACGTCCGAGGAGGCCCTTGTCTCGGGCGAAACTTCAGGAAGAATAAGCGCGTGCACTGGCAAATTAAGCTTTTATTCCATGACATTCCTCTTAACCTTCTCCTCCTGAATTTGCATGCTAAGACCATTATGTCGTCTCACGCGAAAAAATGTTACGCCGAATAAATAAAGATTTTACTTCTGCTAATTCGACATGCTCGTGACGTTATTACCTACAAACGTTCCGATTTATACGCTAATTATGCGATTTCTTCCTCTTACTCAATTAAATAGAATTAAATTTTATAATAATAATAATAATAATAATTGTATTGAGATGTAAAGAAATACAGATCAATAATGTCTGAAATTGAAGACGTGCATGGGAATAAATATAGCGTTAAGATCTCAAAAGATCAGCAATATTACTGCTCGTAAGTCCAACTTTAAATAACACATGATGTATAAATAAATATAATACAAACATGAAAAAGATAAAACATGAAATAAACAAGAAATTAAGGAACAAGTAAAAGCATGATGTAAAAAACAGATAAGTATAAGAGATGGACAGGTAGTTGAGTACTAAATATAAGTAATAACTAGCAATATTTCAGTATGGGGACCAATTGATCGCAATTGTGTTCTATAGTAAGAGCTGGTATAAAAGCAGTCAAGAGAAAAGGTAATTCGTTTCGTTGGCGATCATAATTTCGTGAGTTGAATCGCTGCTTATGAGAATTATAATTCATATCCAAAGTCAGCATTTTTAATTTCCTTGCGTCCACTCCTCACAATTCGCGGGTAACATTTCACTTTTACTCATATACGAAGACCGTACTTTTTTTTATACCGCTATTACGTTATGTCGCAACGTATTGCAATTAAACCTCCGAAAATCGTTGATGTGGAAAAATGTGACGGTATTATCGCCCACTCGCGCTATTTGCGATTATTATAATCAGACGCTCGTCGCGATATTTATCTGTTCCAATTAAGGATTCGGCCGGCACGCGTATATCATCACAATGCACGATGCACCGAAGGTGAAAGGCGCCGGAGAACCGCGAGACTGACCTTGCCCGAATAACGTCACGGGCAATTCTGCAACGGCGACGATTATCTTAATTTTCGAATCTCGTTAGCGAAATTTAATACAAACATAGCTATGCGACGACGACGCGCGCGACGGCGTCCTTCAAATTTATACGTACGCATTACGCATTAAGAGCCGAAATTATTCCTGTAGATTATAATGCGGCTGGCCTTGCTACGAGAGAATTGCGCCGGACTTGCTCGCTGGCACAGTATCCGTACTCAGTTGCAGGCTTATTTACCTTGGGGGGAAAATATCGTCGTGAAAGTGCCTTATATTGTAAGCGGACACTTCAATTATAAACTCAAATCGAAGAATTAATCACGTCGTCATAGCAATTTAAAATATACATGTAAAGTGGATGTAAAAGTAACAAGGCGACTGGATCATAAAATTGTGATTTTAAAAGAGATTATCTTAAATTTTTTCAAGGAAAAAAACAAAAGTGCAATGTAAAGCCTCCAATAAACCTACTGACTATTTTCGAGAAATACCCGTACAACTTATAATGTATAAAATGGAACAATAATTATTGAAACTAAATCAGCGACGATGTGCGTATAGTGATACGATGTCGAGCTCACTGTGCCACTTGTCTGTGTAAATGTTAGAAGAAACCAGTTTTGCAATTATCCGATTGAGGTTTGAAAATATCAGACCTATTGGTCTCAAGAGAGAGAGAAAGAGAGAAAGAGGAACATACGCATGAGCTCACGCCAGCGGAGCAAACACCAAACAGAATCTCTTGCTGGTAAACATCAATATTTTCCTCGAACAGCACGTGCCACCAACACGCATTCCATCGGTTACAGATGGTGAACGACGCGATTGCGACGGTGACGCTTCCATTCGAGCGCCCTACACGAGACGCGCGAGCGAACGGCGGACGCCGCGAGAGGCGGGAAAGAAAGAGTCATGTGAGAGAAGTGTCCAAAGTGGCTTTTGGTTCACGAGGTGGAGAGACGCGCCGTTGCGCGTACACGCTTACGCCAGCGCCGTCATTCACGCCGTCATTCACGCCGTCATTTCAACGGCGGCACGCACGCGTCGCGCTCGTACGAGACTCGTATAACTACGAGGTGAAACGGCGTGAACGGTACGCGTACCCCATATTCATGCCCATCGATACCGATGCGTATCCTCCGGATCTTCAATTACGATCGCCAATGCTTCGTACGAAATCGTTGCACGCTTTAAGCCGTCGAGGTAAATCGATCGACACGTACGCTCGCGTTATTGCAACGCGTCACCGGCACACGCAGTGCACGATGTACCGATTGCATCCCACGCACACGGTTGGCAGAATCATGGATGCAAGAAAAGCCAGGTGTTAACGATATGCTACTCCTAAAAAGCAGGCCGCAGTTATAAAAAAAAAAAGTTACAAAACTCAACATCTTTTTTAGTTTATTAATTGGCAAATGTCTATAAATTACTAAAGCGACTCCTACATAAAGAAAAATATCATTTTATTGCAAGAAAAATAATTACTCAATTTACTTTCTTTTTTTTAAGTAACGGTTATCATCTTTAACAAAGAAGGTTTTTTGATAATTTTAAAGTATGCTTTAAATAAGTTCTTTTGGAAATTATTATAAAAATTAATCAAAGAAGCGACTTTATATAATAAATAAATCAAATTTGTTTTAATTTAATGATTTTGATTAAAGTATTAAACTTATTAGGATTTTAAATAAATTTAATTTTATGATAGATTTTCAGATATATAAACTTTTGAAATACTTGAAATATTAGTAATTATTAGTAGCGTACACTGAGAGAAAAATGTACTAAATTTTAATAAATATTTATTCGAATAGTGTCAATTGAATATTTATTAAATGTAAAGATATATTTATTTGGTATAAGAACTATTAATTCAATTTACCTATTATTATATTTTATTTAACAAATATTTATTTACGGAAAAAACAATTTATTAAAATGTAGTAATTTTTCTCTCAGTGTACTGTATATATTTTTCTGCATGTAGGTGATCAATATTATTGCATAATATTATTGATATATATTTATTGATCATCTGGAGATTATATTGAGCTCCCAAACTGTTTCGAATTATTTAAAACAGACATTGATTACAGTATTGCACAAAATAATTGTACAATAATATTGAACGTCTAAAAGTATCACAGATATTACGGTAATTCTAGATGAGAAAAATGGAGTGCACAGAGAAAGAAATCGATATCGATATACTTATAGTCGTGAGAATCGTAAACATTTAATACGAGTGACACAGAGAATTGTATTGCGTAATGACAGTAGGCTGCATCTCGTTTCGAATGGCTGATCTTTTTCTCACGGCACGTCCTTGTAATTAATCTCACGTCGCTTACAACTACTAAGAGAATACACAGAATAGCGTTAATCCGACAATCTATTACTGGCGACTCGTTTCGGTATAGAAATCATTTCGATAACGAGGGTCAAGCTATTCTCGGCTACACAATGACCATGCCGCACTGTTGGCCAACAATAATAACGAGCGTGTGACGTAAGATGCAGTTGGCTACGCGTGTAATCGAGAGAACTGGCGATCCTAAAATTCTTCTGCATAGTTATACCTAGCTCAACCAACCAGGACAAAGCAAGTGTGAAGTCCGAATTTTTTTTCTGACCCAGATTAACCGATTCGTCACGAACATTCGATATTGAAGTATCAAACGTTCTTCAGCTACTACTTCTTCGACATTGTTATATTTCGCATATATATATTTACACATTTAATTTTCCGATAAAATTAAAACATAAATGTTTATATTGAATAAAAATAAAATATTAAATTATATATCTAAATGTACAAAATTAATAAATGTGATAAAAAATTATTGCTCGACAGCCCGATTTTTATCCTCTAACGGCATTGTAAATTCCATCTTGTCAAAGATTATCAGACGCGAAATATCACGCGAAACAGGCATGCACTGTAGCAGATACATCGACACGCGTATAACGTCAGCCACCCGAGAACATCCTGCGGACAAAGTACGTCACGAGGCGTACGAGACTAGACGACAGGTGGTCGTGCTTCTCTTCTCTCGAAAGTCAAGAAGTTCGACGAAGATCGTGAGCGATCTTCCACGTAACTTCGGCCCGAACGCGCCACGATGAAAGAAGATAAAGGGCTTGAAGACCGTGGCCGATGATCGGATTGCGGTAGCCAACGGAAGTATGGTAGCGAAGTAAATGGCAGGGCGACGTTTAAAATGCAATTGTGCGTGTCCGATTCGATACTCCAAAATCTCGAATATTTAAAAATGTGGTAAATGTATCCCATCATTCTCTGTACCTATATGCGTGTATAAACTTTATGTACAAAAAAAAACTGAAAAAAGAATCTAAATAACTATGAAATGTTGAGTAAAATAATTTCAATCAAATATTCGGTTAATATTACCAAAAATAATTTTACCTTTCTAAATATATACTAATACCAAACATAATAATATAATATAATCAATCGTTTGATAATAATTATTAAATATTTAAAAAGGTAAAATTATTCTTAGTTATATCAATTAAACGTTCTATTAAAACTATTTTATTCAACATTTAATAAATATTACTTATTAGACTCTTTTTTTCAATGAATATTGATTACATTTAAAGATAAATTAAATTCTATAATTTCGTTTTTTATTATTCTTGTGTAACAAAAATTAAATTTTTTACGATAGTTAATCTTTAAAAAGAGAGAGGTGGGAGTTTATTTTTAAAATCTAATAGCTTAAATAAAATTTATCATAATTTATTATTTTATTATATTCTTTATCTCAAAATACGATACTGTATTAGCGTCACGGTGGCTTTCCTGTTGTGTTCCTAGATGCATTTGCTCTCACGATTCTAAAGAAAGAATAATACGAAGGGTTGATACACTCAATGATAACACTTGTGCGATGAAGGCGTACTTTAAGTCATACTTTATCAGTAATTGCTTCAAGCAACATATTGCAAATACAAGGCACAATGTTCTGACTCTTGCATAAACCTCGTCGACACGGGCGATATAATACCTAGAAACTTCCTGGTTCTATGCATTCCGTAGTCACAAAGTTCGCTTTGGGAGAGTCATATGTGGAATCAGATGTTAGATATTTTCATTTCAAACTTCTTAAATGGCTTTTCCCAAGGAAATCGTAGCGATTACCGGACGTTAGAGAACGAGACGACATGAGCGTTTACATGCCTCCATGCGACACGTAGAGCTACGAATCAACTTCTAGCGCCCGTATATGAACGTGTACGCGTTTCCATGCGTGCATCCACGAGGCGAAGATGCACGTCAGTATTACAATTCGCCTACGTGTGTACAGAGTGTATCAAAATTATAGCAGCAATTCTTCTCAGCTTTAAAAACAAGTAAGTAATTCTATTTATACAAAAGCTGTTTAATAAAAAAAAAGTGCTGAAGTAAATTTCATGTGCAATTAAATAACAGATTATAATTTTTTTTATCTATTTTTATATCTAAAATTAAATTTACTATATATTTTTTTAAATTTTTACTCATTCGTGATAAATGAAAAATTATGGATTGACATTGGTCAGTTCGGACATGTAATATGCCCTCGGAAAGAGCACGTGACTTCTGAGACACTCTGTATATCGAACCGATTCCCGGGAAGGCATTTAAGCCAACCAACCACCTGCTGTTAGTCTGATGCTGCTCAGACTAACTATCTCTCTCTCTCTTTCTCGGATCTTCTTCTCGCTATCTCTCTGCTTCCTTTTCTCCCCTACCCTGCGCCAGTTGTCCACCGCATCATCAGCAGCCGCTCCCCCGCGACTTCCTCTCTAGCTTGTATTCAGACGTATTACGGCATCGTGCCGATTCTCATCCGGCGGATGAACCAGAGCTAGTTATGCAAGTCGAAAAGGTACAGGGACGTAGCCAAGGTCGTCGTACAACGATGATGACGGTGATTCTGTGACCTCTCTCTTGACCATCGAAGGTATCGCGAGGTACGTCCACTCAAACCGCGAGCTAGACTTCCCCCATCAGTGACCTCTTAGCTACGTTTGGGATAGCCCTTCGCGAATAAAGAAACAAATCGAGAATAGAAAATTACTTGCACAATTTCTATTACCTTTTCTAAAGAGGCGAGAAAATCATAACTGATTGCTTGACTCGCGTCTCTACCAACATCATGCTGATCATGCAGACTTAAGTGTAGGAACTTTGAAGACGAACGATTTGAAAAGAGATGATATTTTTCTCAGCGTTCGGTACTCGGCAATGAGACGAGAAGTTACAAATGCATTAAACGCGAAAATATCGCGATACTTGGCTTCTCGATTAGTGCTCGCAACGGTAGATAAAAAAGATGCCGGGTCTGATAACGGAGCAGCGCGTGCAACTCGTACTCTAACGATAAACGTCGCATTCCGGGCATTCATACGACGCACACACGCGACATAAAATCGGTCGACATAATAACGATTTCCGAGCTATCCGGTTAATCCGCTTTATCAATCTAATTACGATCAGATGGTGGACCGCTTCCAAAGAATTCTCTAAATTTCCGATCGTCGATAAGAGCCATAGCAGATGAAGACATATATAAATAGATAGATAGATAGATAGATTGAACGCAAAAGGGAAGAGCAAAAAGAGAGAGAGCTTACTCGAGGAAGCGGACGTGGAGAGACGTCCTCCGAGTTCGAGATCGCGAGCATGTAGAGATCGAGTGGATTGACCTGGTCGATGAGTGTCGGGAGGACGTCCCTCTTCTACGACCGAATAGCGAGACCGAGAAGAGAAGCGGTGAACGGAAGCCTCACCTGAAGCTGAACCCTGCGGTGCTCGGAGAACGCGGAAATGCACGGGAACGAGTGCGCTGAACAACGGTAGATAGATGCTGGCTTGATTGGACGTCGGCTTAATTAAAAGTCTTACTCGCCCCTCGTTTTCTCACTGCGTCATCGTCGCTGCCGGCGTCATCGTTGTGTCATGTCACGAGTAAAAGGCTCACCGAAATTAAAATTCAAGGGTTCTATGTATTTAGGCATGTATATTCACGTGCCACACTTAGACCCCTGGTCTGTTAATCTTAACGACAGCGTGGATGTTATACATGGTAAAAAAAAGTTGCGCAACGACAATATAATGACACCAACACTGTCGTGTTAAGAGACAAAATAGGAGTCTTAGTCTTAAACGCCAATCTAAATGTCAATTCGATGGTATGTTGATTCGTTTTTGCGCGCCACGTCCTCATCCTCATGTCGGCGTCGCGTCGAAGAGAATCCACAACCTGCAGCGAGAACGATAATCCTCGAGACCATTCATCGATGTTAGTCGAACTTGAGATGAATAGAATAATGATGACATTTCATTCTAAGCTACGTTCATATCAATGGTGCTTGTTGCGTAACGTAAATCATACGTTTATTCATCGAAAGACAGCACATAAAAGGGTAATCGATCGTGCTCATGATACAATGTTTTGCGATATCTTAGTTATACGATAAGCAATATCGCAAGAAACCAACTCGTCTATAATTGAATCGCCGAAGACTGCAGCGGTTGCATTGACACGCGGCTTAATGATATCATCATGTTACTAACGTTGCATATATTACTATCGAAATATCACATCGAGGTCGCTGAGGTCAACAATTTGTTTGAGAAATGGCTTGACTAATTGGAACGTTGCGCGGTAATATAAATAGTTATCTGTCCTCATTCTAACAACAGTTTCGATACAAATCAAACGACTGAGAAAGTTCCTTCACTACTTGTATTTTTTTAAAATGTTTTTCACCTATTGAAGATACAAACGAAACCGTATATTAATCTATTCACTTGTTACATAACAGTCTTTCTCACATTATTATTAAATTCTCAACATCAATACGCAAACAGAATATGATTAATAGTTTTTAGGTCGAAATTGCAGACACAGACTTATCAGTCTAATAAACAAACCTTTCGCAAAGATATAACGAATGTCTTTCGTAAAAACAACGAAATTTGCAAGATAATTTATCATATCCATAGAAAAATATACATTTGAATTTAATACATTGTATTATACTGTCTACAAATACCTTCCTAATCTGCGCTAGAAATATTCTAATTCTCTAAAAAAATCTTCCAAACAAAAAAGAACGATTTTAAACAATTATTTCGAAAAAAATCGATTTTTCTAAGCAAAAGGGACTATTTTAAACTAATTTTTTTTACAAAAAAAATCTTGAAATACAATTTTTATAAAAAATCTTTGAATCAATTTCTTTTGAAAAAAAAAGATTTTTAGAAAATCGGTGCGGAGTCGAATCATTAACCACCATGATATTAATGCACCACCCGACGCATCTCGCGTAACCTGCCACAATTACCATTCTGCGCGGAGAATCCGCTGATTGAACATGGATTTAATTAAAAGTCGATCCTGCGAATATCCACGTTATTGCTACATCATCGACGACACAGTGCTGCAGTATGCAGTGATAGCGTTAAAAGATATCTTGCAGCGCCTCTATCGCCGCCTAATGATATATACTCCATAGCACGAGCCTTAAAGGCTCGTAAATTAGGACGCGACGAGTTTTCGCGCGATTTCTCTCGCTTACAAGAACGGCTTTTATTTACGAGCACGCGCGCGGAACCGCGAAGAGCATAGACGCGGCGCTCGAGGGTCATCGTGGTTCATCCAACAGGCAGGATACCATCGGCGCGAGGATATTAGCGAACGACGTTGCATTATGGTATGCGCTAATCTCGTGAACTCTGCCGCGCGCGATTCTACATCTTACGGTTACGTCGCGTTAATCGTTTCTTGTCTCGCGGACATCAAAAGAATCTTGATTGAATCTCTTCGCACGAAGAAACGCTCTCAATGAATTCTACCTAATGATTGACACGGATCTGCAAACATTGTATTAATATAAAAAAAAATAATGATAGTTCTAGTAGTACTTTCTCTCTTTTCTACAGTTCCTTATAAAAATAAAAAAAAGTTTCACAGGTGTTATACTAAAAATTAGTACGTCAGATCTTCAATTTTGATGTTTTTAAAAAACACTCCTAAAAAAGTAGATTTAACGCGATGTCTATGTCGCAACCTTTTTACGAAATTAGCCATTTTGCAAAAAGGCTAGCCTTCTAAATTAACACCAATATAGTGTAGATTCAAAACACTTGATGTTTATATCAACACCATCATAGTATGTAGGTTTGAAACTCATGATGTTAATTTAACACCAACACAGTGAGAATTATATAGACACCGCATGGTGTTAAGTTCACTATTTTTTAGAGTGTGCGTAACATTTTTATTTCTATAAGGAACTGTAGAACTGTGAAAAGTGCTACTGGAACTGTCATTACTTGTTTACATTAATAGAATGTCGTGCTTCACATTCGATTAACACGAAACATTTCAAGATATCAGATCGCGAGATAAAGGATCGCAAAATCGCATCAGCAAACGGTCACGCTGCGTAAATGGCCCCGAACCGAGTTTAACTTCTGGATTTGTTCGCCATGAAAGTTCGAACGGCCAGCCGAGAAGGTATACCTATGAAGGAACTCGTGTACGAGAATCTCCAGCATCGTAAATGCCAGAGCGAAGATGCACGCGGGGAGGAAGACCCAAAGCGGGTGGTTGAACCGATCGTATATCAAGTGTATATAACAGAGAACTGGCCTGGTAATACCAGAATAGTTTCAGGAAATTCTAGACGGTTCATTATGCTATAATTAATAATTATGGTGCTGTGCGAAAGTTAAATTCGTATTCTCCCCATCGACTAGCCCTATTATATGTAGTTGGTGTAAAGAATTCGCAGCGGGAAATAAATTTTATATACGAATCAACGCGATGGCTACCGGATTGATACGGACCTGTTTTCTGCACTCGTATGTAAATGAAGGTAAATAAATGATTATCTTGTCAGAGATGGGTTCTCTCTCTTGCTGTATACTTTAATAAAATAAATCTTCCACGTTTCATAAACGAAATATAATTACGCTAATCATACCATTTCGCGTTACATCTATACTGGATCGTGGCTGAGTAATAATGACCACGTCAAGATTATCTAGGCGCCAGCACACGTAACGATATAATTTAATAGTATTTGTAAAATTTATGTCATTTACTTCATGTAATTATAAATTGATGATTAAATTTTACTTAGCAATTTCCTTACTGAGAGATTATTCCTTGTTTGGATATTAAGTAGCATTAAAAAACAAAAGGTATAAAAAGATATAAAACGTTCTGTCAGTTAATTTCGTATAAACGAGAGAACATTGACGTTGAAAGTCTTTGATCTTAAAGGAATAGTATGAAATTTCATAGAGCGTTTCCACGTTAAGACAAGGGAGAAGAAAGATAGAGGGACGAAGGGCCATATCCATCTGAGCATCACATCGGAACGCGATCTGTCGAGTTATCGGTCTTATCGATCGGCCAGCGTAACGACGAATTTCCGTCGAAGCGAGAGTGAGCGGGTAGATTAAGGTAAGCACGTGGGGTGGGAGGGACAGAAGAGCAGAATGGCGAAGATGATTGGCCGAGAGTGAAAAGAGAGGCGCGGATCCTATCGGAAAGTAATTACCGGGCCGGTCGTGCGGTCGTAATTAATCAAATTCCGCGTAGGGATGACGCGACGAAAACGAATCGGCCCCGCGGCCAGGGGAATCCATTAGTGAAACACGCGTGTCTCGCGTGTATTATCGTCGACCGGCGCGCACACGGAAGAGGGTGCGAGCGTGCGAGCGTGCACGCACGCGGGATCCGCTCGCACTCACAGTACTCCTCGCACTCGCTCGGCGTTAGCTTCCACTTGACGCGCACGATCCTCCGATCTTGCACCTTATCCGACTAATTGTGCGAGCCTCTCTTTCTCTCTCTCTCTCTCTCTCTCCTTCTCTTCTCGTCCGTAGCGATGGAGAACCGTGACGGATCGACGGGTCAATCGAGGTCGTCACTCGGCGCATCTCGCCGCGCTTCTTACCGCTTATCTCTGATTACACCGTCGCGAAGCCATCGGTTTTCCGCAGGATCGCGCGCGAGAGAGATGGGAGCGCGGAACGGATTAAGTGTAACTCGGAAGAAGCCGCTCTCGATCTCTGAGGAGACTGGGTTAACTGACCTTGAGCTGAGCGATTCGAGCCGTTCCTTACTGGATTATAATGCTATAACACGCTAGGGTGGCCGCAGAGTATCGTGCCGATACTAAGAACTAATCACTACTTGACGAATATTTAATTCTCTCGCAATAAATTTGTAACCAAAATCGTTCATATACCTCGCTTCCGTTTAATATCTCTTATCTGATGGGATATGTATAACTTGGCAAACGCGGAAGGATTAATCCGTGTCTAATAATAGAATAGCGGTGCACGTAAAACGCATCATATAAACCCCACCGTGAAAAATTTAACCTGTTCTTACAGTTTATCGTTTCTTATCGTTTTGCCGCCACAAGAGAAGGCTCGCAATTCGTAACACCTGCGATTTTGTCGATACGTTAGCCTTGATACGGCAGTTCTTTGTTTTAGCTTCGATATGATAATAAAATAATGGAACACTTTATTACAGGAGTATAATAATACGGCTTCGGTAAAATACTTAATAACACTTTTTGTTTGACAGTATCATTACTCACGGCAGATATACAGGGTGTCCCATAATTATTGTGCAACGTACTTTAATAGCATACATTAACACGCTGCCTGTCGGTCGAGTTTCACAACATGAACGTAAACAAAGCGAACGCGTGTTTAAATATACCGGCTGTTTGCTTCGCAAAAAAGAAACTGTCGCCGATCCGAAGACATTGAAACGAAGAACGAGTATTTACGACATAAATCATTCGGACGTAACAAGTTTTCTCTTGGTAAATCAAAGAGAAAAACAGAATCCTTAGAAATCTAATACTGGCTAATTTATTACTGAAAGACAGTAATTAATTACTTATTTAGAGTAAGTACTAAAAACACTGAACGAGACAGTGTTTTCAATATTAAAAATGAGTATCTAATTAATTACTGTCTTTCGATATTAAATTGACCAGTATTAGATTTCTATATCATCTATGTAGATGTAGCACCGTTCAATTCATTCACGCTCTTTGCTTGATCCATATCCAGTTTTTGACAAATATCAAGTTTCAATATATAAAAAAATTGAAATTTCTTAGGGATTTTCAATTATTTTTTATTTAATAAATGTTATTAAAGCTATGTTATTAAAGTGAACATACAAATAATAGCACGACTATGAGAAGATAGAGTTATTAAATCCTAACTAATTAAGATCTTGAGTTATAATAACACATATATATAAAATTTTCGAAATATCTTAAATTAAATTTAAGTAATTATCATAATTTAAACCAACTAACAAATTATGACATAATAAATTTATCAAAATTATTATAAAATTTTTTTTACTATGATAATGTCAGACTAATCGTAAAATTAACAATGTTTATATCTGGCGTTTGTGTCATATTGTCTCTTAATATTATCGATTTAAAGTATTAGATAACTATGGGACACAGCATATATCGTTTGTCGATCATATGAAATGAACTACGTAATCATGTAACGTTAAACGGTTTAAATATAATCTCATGTCATGAATACTTATTTATTACCGCAAAGTACGTTCCCTGATGTAGGTTGCAAAAGGAAATGATCTATCAACGCAGTCGCCGCTTCCTCTCAAATAAGTCATAAAATAAAATTTCCCTAACAAGCAGTCAGATGTTATAGTAATACTAATATATCGATAAACAAGCTCGTAACATTTTCGTTAATGACAAGAGAAAGTAGAGAAGGAAAAAAAGAGGACTTAAGTGTACGAGCGCGAGACACAGGCTTAATAATATTGTGATTAACACTATCAATTGAAAGTGGTATTTGACACGTTACTCTTCGACCACGTTATAACGGCCATTAGTATGCAGGCCAAGTGCCGCGTGTATGTAAATCGTCTAATGGCATTCTGCATCGAAGAAATTCTCAAGTGCTTCGTTAACTGCTCCACATGCAAAACTGCCTGCCTGGCCTATCGATAGGATAATCAAACCGCGCCAGCGCGTACGACCACCTACACGACTTTCCTGCAGCAGTGCATCGATCGGAAAGTGGTTTTCCCTCTGAGCGTTGCAGCCGGTCGCGTCGGTCGCAGGACGAGATGCGTGCGGCGGAATGCGCCCAGAGCCCGATCGTGCGGCGGAGAAAATGCTCGGGACGTGGGATCGCCGATGATCGATCGTGAAATTAAGTGTAAAGCCGAGCTCACGAAATCCGATCTCGCGTGCGGCCTTCGGATTCCGTCGATCGGTCAACGACCGATCCGCAATGAATTTTCCTTCATTATTTCGTAATCGAGATAATGAAAACATCGTACAGTTTGGCGGATGAAAAACGAGTGTTACCTGTAAGAAACTATCTTGCGAAAACCTACTTGGCCGTTAACGTTACAACTAAATTTTCTTAGTCTTTAGAGGATATGAGTTTATTTTTTAAATTATTTTTATAGCTTTTCCTTTTGAATAAAATTTGTTATGATTCATTATTTTATTGTATTCTTTATCGCAAAATATAACAGTCTCTTCGTCATTATGAAGTAAACGTCACAGTGACCAGATATATACCTATGTTCACAAAACTTTATTTGTTTATATTATTATTACTCTCAAACGCTTTCTTGAATATAACAATTAATATTATAATTTTTTTTAAGTGTAATCTTTGAATAGAATAAAATTATAATATTGCAATAGATAAAAAAAAGATTTGAGATTAATAATAATAAATTTTGTTTAAATGTGTCCGAGACGTTCATATTAGTTTCCAATCCTGTAAAGGTTAAAGTTTGATTTTGATCACGTCTTTTTCAACGACAACGTATTAATGTATATACCTGTTCATCCCGATGGGATAAATAAACTTTCGTGAATGGCGAAACTAATTTTCACAGGATATCACCGTTCCGTTTAGGGCAAACGTGTCTCTCACGAGCGTGATGCACGTGCGAACGAGGTCTACGATCGGCTTAGCCAGCCGCTTGCACTTTCCCGATCGTACCACCAAGTGCATTGGAAAGTGCGGCTCACACGCAGTTTCCCGTCCCGCTTCTCTTCCCTCACTCCTTCGTGCCTTTACCTGCCTTACAGTCCAGCATCGATCTGCTTACCGACCGCTTTCTCTCTTCGACGCCTCGATGCATACGCACGTACTTAAAGATCGACCTTTCTTCCGTGCCCCTCTTCACCCTCTTGCCCCCTTTTCGCTCATCGTTTCGTTAAACTCGGAGGAAACGTTCGGATGCAGCCGCGGGCTCTTCGGCAAGGAGTGATCGAGAGTGACCGACTTCGATCGGGATACGAGACACGGCCCCGATTTTAACGCCTTCGGCTCTCGACAGATCCGAAGAGTTTCTTAATCGTCCCTCATCCTCGTATCTTTGTTATAACTTAATTGAACCGCTCGCCCGAGAAAGGGAACGTAAGAAAAATAAAAAATATGTTAATTATATACGGTTCTATCATCGCCTTTAATTTTTTTAACCGACTCTTCGCGAGAAATTTCAATTTCTCCTGAGAGAAACGCATGATCATTTTCCGGAGCAAAAAATTATCGGATGCGTAAAACGTACTGGTAAAATTATAGTTTGCGTACGAGATTGTGATAAGCATTATCGCGGTTAACGATACTTAAGCTTGTAAAGAGCTTCCGCTTATTTTATTCTCTTCATTAAAGCGGTGATAGCGATTTTATGATACTTATCGAATCTATATTCAGAAGAAACCATGTCAATATTCTGCTAATTTTTCTAAAAATTAGAAAAGTTGATTTATCTGCTGTTAATCATTATATTTAATAATCTAAATTATTAATTGTTATATCTTCTATTTTTTTCCTACACTGAGAAAAAATGTACTAAGTTTTAATAAATAATTGAATATAGTACTAATAAACATTTATTCATAAAAAAAATATTTGCTAAATAAAAAAATATAATATTTAAATCATATTAATGGTTCTGTACCAAATAAATATTTATTAAATGTAAATACATTTTTCTCTCAGTGTACCTATTTAAATTTTGAGAAAATACGTGTTGAGCTTTGAATAAGATTTCTCTCGGGATTAAGTGAACCGTTTATAAGCCGGGACGTCGTTGTAAAGTGACTTTATTGGACGTGCTTATAATCCCAGTAATGACAACATGAGGGGAAGGAGGGATATATTGGACGATCGCATAGAGAGTGCAAGGATTTTTCTCGGCTTGTCCTGGCCGTATGTGTCTGGCCGAGCTCGCCAAGGATTTTACGAGCAGTTCTTCTTAACGGCGTTATGCACCGTAGATTCTCGAGAGCGCGCCAACTTGGTCCCGGCCTTCTCGTAGGAGTTCTCGAGCAATCACCTACTTCTTACGACGTACACACCTTCTTACTCTCCTCGCCGGCTCGATAGTCGGTCGGCACCGTTTGTCCGCGCCGTTGCAAGCATCACGCGTGTGCGCGTGTGAAAGGGTGATTTTTGAAAGATGCCGACACGGCACTAAAGCTCGAATTTTTCGCAGGATCTCGCGAGCGGAGAATAATCTCCCGAGAGAATTCCAGCCTGGAATTGCGGTCTTCCCACCCGGTGGGTTAACATTAACCGTCGGTGCGGAGTAACACGCGGAAAAAGACTCGCATTGAAAGTGTGGCAGCTCAAGTTTTAAGTCGCTTCCCCGCCGATATGAAGAACTGTTCTGTCTTCAAAATTTACGAGCGAAAAGTCGTCTTTTTTCACGATTGTTTAAACTGAGGTTTAAACTAGGGCTCAGATAAAAGATTCGAACATGTTGAATACTCGATCTATTCGAATAGTTCGAAGTTGAAAAAAATGAGCATCTAATTCGAATATTTCAGACAGTTCGAACAGTTTGAGCTCAAGCAATGATCAGTATGAAATGTCAATTCGTTACATCTGAAGTTCGGATGATTCGGACAGTAAATAAATATAGTATGCCTTTAGAAACAAAAGAGCAGTTTTTCACGAAACTTAAATATACAAATATTATAAAAATGTCAAAAAGAAAAAATCGCGTCATATTCAGTCATATTCAGGTTGATCCTAAGGACTACTTGTTATGTCTGTGTTCGAAATGTAATAAATTCGAACTTTCAGCTCTGAAGTGGGTTAAAATAGTTCGAACATACATTCAGTCCAAACTATTTAACGTTCGAACTTGAGATCCAAACTGTCCGAACTGTCAAATCGTCTGATGTTTCCGAGCACTAGTTTAAACGGTGTACTATGTACTCGGTTACGGAAGACGACCAGCGAGTCTGACCAGTCTTATAGGTTTTATTTTATTAAAAACGGTATACATACAGGGTGTCCCAAAATCGCCAAATATTTCATGGGCAGGTAAACTAAACTGAGTCGAAAAATCCTCTACCATTTTGCAATTTTCGTAATAGTTAACAAGATATTAATTACCAAAAATTGTCGAAAATTGGTCCTCAATAATTTTTTACTCAAATACTATCATCAACTTTACAGAAAAACTGCAAGAGACAAAAATTATTTATTTTCTTTTCATAGAACTCTAAGAATTTTTTCAGAATTTTGTATCAACTTTTTAGTACTGCATTTTTTTATTTTTACTAATATGAAAAAATACGGTATTAAAAAATTCTGAAAAAATTCTGGAAAGTTTTATATAAAGCGGTGTCTACAATAAGATTTAAGGCGTAAAACTTAAGTCTTAAATCATAAGAAATTGATCAATCATAGTCGAATATGAGAATACTCGACTATAATTGGCCAATTTCTTATGGCTTAAAGCTGAAGTTTTACGCCTTAAAATCTCATTGTAGACGCCACTTAAAGTGTTTCACAAATCTGCTTTTCAACTTTTTCACGTATTCAGTCATTATCTGAATAGTTCTGCCATTTTTTATCAAGCCAATCAAAAATAGAACAAGATTGATCAAATTCTTATTTCTAGAGACATTAGAATTGCCTGGTACCACTCCCGCTATCGAGATAGCTAGGAGAGAAGAACGTTGGGTAATCCAGGGACACGCGGGGAAACCCGATAACGGATGGTTATCGCGCGCGGTGCTGCTAGGAGCGCGGGAAAATGATGGTAATCAGCAACACCGATAAAGATAATTCCATTCTTTTCCTTCCTAAACGATCGCCGCCCGTTAGCATTTATTTTCAGCTAGCGGACCGGCGCGAATTATTCTGATCATTTCTGTGAAAGGAAAATCGCCGCAATTCGTGGCGAAACACATGGACTTCGAAGGTTAAAGGTATCTTATGATTCCTTTAAGAAGCGACAGTATTATTATATCTAAAAAAACAACATTCCATCACTCACGTTCCGTTCAATCATTTCTGATAAATACGAATCGCGCAAAGCGATACGAAAGAAGCGATTGTCGAGTCGGGATTTCATTCGTAGGTCAAAGTTTCCTTCCTACATTTCATTGTTATTAGAATCACATTCGTCGACATGTATTTTTTCCTGAAGAGAAATTTGGTTAACGTGCACTAGCTCGCAGCTTCGCGTTTAACAAGGATGACTTTCTAATGTCCGTAATTGCTCCGCACGATACGGTCCCGCGATACAAGTCGTTATTCCCGTTTGGTGAGAGCCGACCTGTCTTTTTTTTTCCACCGATCCTGAAGATCGAGATCTGGCCTCTATTATTCCAAGGATGGGGATGCGGAATGGAGAACGACGGCGTTACGCTTACGCACGCGCGGCTATACTTCCGTGCGGAGAAATTTTCAGCGCGGAGAATTAAAGCGAGCGCAAACGACCGCGAAATGATACAGCGAAAGATACGAAAGAAATTGCTTTCAGGATCGCTACAGAGAGAGAAAAAAATAGTTGCAATTACCATAATTAACTATAATTTATAGTCATTTTGGGAATAACTATATATTTATAGTTATTTTAAATGTAAATATAGTCAATTGTGTGATAATAACAATAGTCACACACACACCGCTTAAAAATCTTTAGTGTTTTCTTAACATACTTTTTAGTTATCATTACCATACAAATAATAAGTGAATTTAAGAAAATAGTTATATTCAATTTTTAAATTTTAAACTTGAATTTCGATATAAGGCTCCAACGAATAAATTCAAATAAATTGTAATAACAAGGCTAAGGAGCCAAGCCAGTTGTTAATGCTTACATGTGTATTTGCAAAAGTAAAAATAATAAAGTTGACATTTATTAATATTAAAAATAAAACGTATGTTTCGACCTTTTTACTATTATTATTACTAGTGTTATTGTCTAAACGGTCAACCAAGACAGAAATCTGCCGATTACACAACACTTTACACAAAGGCAGTTAGAAATTATACCACATATATGAGAATCCAATTACATTTCTTAATGGTACCGAGCATGGATTCACATCACCAAAGATACATCAACCTCATCGTGCGAATACATTGCGTCTGAAAAAAATTGATGTACTATTGATAGGGTGGACATTAAGAACATATTTTTCTGTTAAACGATTGCGTATGTAATTTTAATTTATTTGGTGACACTGAAGATGATGTAAAAAGGTCGAAACGTATGTTTCATTTTTAATATTAATAAATGTCAACTTTATTATTTTTACTTTTGTAAATACACATGTAAGTATTAACAACTGACTTGGCTCCTTAGCCTTGTTATTACAATTTACAGTTATATTCGTTATAATTGTATTTATTGAATAAAAAGATGTTTTTTTATTTATTATTTATAACTTGATATATTTTACTATATTAATATTTGAAATTATCATAATTTATAGTACAATTTGTCATGTTTGAAAGACTTTATATAGCTATTATTACTAACGTTACAGTAATAACCGTAAAAATAAAGCAATTATAGTAAAATATATCAAGCACTTTTCTTTCAATGTAAGATTTAAATTATGTCAACGACCTCTTGAAGCAGTCAAGTAGTATCGACGAATACAATTCTGCTCGCCAACAGTAACAAAAAACGTGAATAAATCAGCGATTAAGAAAAATTATATTCGCATTATGTAAACTAAAAGTTACTCGGTCGCCTACCTCTTTTCCGTTTGAATCGTTTATTCGTCAAAATTGAAAATTATTTTACACGGCGATTACATGAAATATCGTTTTTTAAGTCGTACGCTGCCCAACACGCGTTTAATTTATTACATTGGCTGCTGCGCAAAGTTCTTACGCAACCCGCAGGATTCTGTGGTAAAAGGAGTTTCAATTCAGCGAGTGTGTTACGCTGTCAACACATGCACAATAAAGCAGATTTACATAAATGGAAATTACTTTTGATACAAAATGCCGAAAACGCGCGTAATTCATATTTTGGATGTTAAGAATGCTTGCTGCATCGCGGTAGTCTAAAGATAAACGACTTCCGGGTATTTTCGCTTCCTATCGGCTAGGACATATAACCGCGTATTTATGCGCGCTACAGTCCTCATTACGTATTCGCTATTTTAATTTAAAATTTAAAGCCACGCGTGCTCGCGGGTTAACGAGCGCGTGTCACGTTCTGCAATCCGAGCGCGAGTTCCCCGGGAGAAAAAAAGGACCAGATTCGCATTATGTAGCGCGATATTACGATTAGAGCCGAGTGTGCGGCACGCTCGATTGCATAATTCGCTCGTAAATAAACGGCCATGCGCTCGCGCCCGCACGCTCGTTCACTCGTTCGCTCGGCTCGAAGAATGTGAGCGAGTGTCACCTGTTGACGGATCGATCACGCGTCATATGAATATCGCAATTATGGCCGGTATTCAGTCGATTCTTGTATTTAAGACTGTCTTAACCTTTAAGTAGGTAAGTGGGGTGTTCGGAATACCCTAAACAAATTTTATTTTTATAGTTGTGTTTTTTAATAACATGTCTGAAGTTAAATTTATATTTATGTTCTTATGGGATACACAGGAACGTAAAAGTAATGAATTTTAAGACTTCTAGGCAATTCTTTTTACTCCTTCTCCAGAACAAGATTTATTTTAAACACAGATATTTTTACTCCGTAGGCATTCTGAGTCTTTTTTGCCCAGCCCAAATTTTTTTACTAGGCTTTCAACAAATTTAGAAAAGTCCAGAATTAAATATCTTTGCTATATTGTCAAATAGTTACTTATATATAACTCAAATGTCAAAACCTTTAAATAAAAATTGAAATTTGTGCCAAGAAATTTGACAGTGAAATTTCCTTTTCAAAAAAAGACCCAGTGTACTTATGAAGGGTTAAGATAACTATACGTATATAGAGTGCTGTAACGACCTACCTATTTAAAGGTTAAGTCTTAAGATGTTACAAGCCAATCAGAGGGCTGTATTAACATCTTAAGACATTACTTAAGACGGTCTTAAAATAAGAACGAACTATGAATACCGCCCTATGACTTTTCAGGTCCAAGGAGTATCGCAATCTAGCTCTCCGCTCTTCGCAACTGCAACAGAGGCGGCGAACGGTGCGAATGCATATACATATATCTCTGCCTCGTCGTTTGCGCTCGGGAATGCGGTCTATAGCGCGTAGGATCGAGAGCGGACCAACGAGAGGTAGGGAGAGACCGGGAGCGAATGTGAAGGAAGGAGTGAGAGAACGAAGAGACGTGGAAGCGAACGGGACAGAGGAAACAAGAAGGAGATACGGGAAGAGAGCGGGAGAGAGAGATACGAGAAGAAAGGGTGAGATAGAGAGAAAGATATCGAGCGAAAGATTGCGAGGGAAAGGGAAAGGACCAGAAGAGAAGCGACGTGGAGAGACGAGGAAGCCGGATTCACTCGAGTAAGAGCGAGAACAGAGTGATGGGGGGAGAGAGAGAGAGAGAGAGAGAGAGGAGGAGGAGGAGGAGGAGAAGAAGAAGTGGAGGAGCTAGAGGAAGAAGAAGAGACTCGGTGTGAGAGAGAGAAGGAGAACGCGCACGGCAGTCGTAAACGGCAACAATTGCTGCGGGCGTTGCCACTCGAAAGCCCGAGTGCCTAATGCCAGATGTCAGACGGTGGTTAGAGTCATTACGGTCATCACTTCGTACCGCGATATACACGCGGTGTGTGTGCACCGGCGGGGCCGATGCAACCAACGGCCTCGCTCTCTCGCGTTCGCATTGACTGCCACGCACCGCGATCGCGTCCGATTCGTAATCGATTCTCGACTCTCGAGAGTAGTGGCCGTGGAAAGTGTAGCGACGATAGGGAAGAAGAAAGAGAGGGGGGACGAAGGGGGAGAGAGAGAGAGAGACGGGTGCTGGTCCTCGAGAACGAGGTGGACGGGAGGAAAGTACCGAAGTGGAGCACGCCTCGCTGGCGTTTTTCTCGAGACCCTCGTTCTTTCCAAGCTCCGTTGTTAGAGACGGACGCGTATAGAGAAACGGACAAAAGGCGCCGTGGCTTAATGATCCTCCGTCGCCGGTTAGGACGGATAATGGGAGACCTGCGCGAGGATGAATTGGAACCAGTGTTCCCGGCGTGTAGGCCGCGCGCATAAGTACGCACGCACGCGTTCCGTTACTCCGCGTGCGTGAATACGCGTACGGATATCGTTAGATGCGAGAAATAAATGCGCGTGAGACGGAGAGACTAGGGTTTGCTGAAAGCGCGATTCCTACGCGAATCACGGTTAACTGCATTCAAGAGATGAATTGTATTCATAATTGAATTATTTGCCAGTCCAACGAAAATAATGTATGCGCTTGATATATTCGTCTTTTTCTATTAATTACAGGCTTCACCTTACTAATCTACCGCTATCTGTAATTGTTATCGGAATCGAATGACCGCGTTTAGCGTTGAATGAAGGCGAGAGCAGAGACAGAGGTTTCTCAGAAGTCGAGTGCGAAGACTGGACATCGCGCGAGTCCAACTTCCAAAACCCGTTTCTACGTCGGAGTCGCCGTAGATCTGGTCTCTGTTCGCGAGATAGAAAGAACAGCGAGCGAGTCGGATAGAGAGGGAACGAAGCGAGACCGCGAGAGAGAGAGAGAGGGAGAGAGAGAGAAGCGAGTGAGAGCGGAAGAAATGCATAGAGGGGAAGGGGACGAGAGGTCCAAGACGAGGACCGAAGGGGTGGAGCCGCATCGAGGGGGATGGAACGAAGAGGGCGTCCGGGCCCGGGCCAAACCCGGGCCCGGTTCCGAGAGAGCTCAGACGAAAAATCTGTAATTATAATAATTACAGCCGAACGAACAACAATTATAAATCATCATTGAACTAGGCAGCGAAACGCCAATAAAATATATATCGTACCGGGGGCAGACATTAACATCGGCGTCGCATCGCGCATGTAAGGATTGTAAGGGACCCGGGCGTTGCACGGCCCGCCGGATGCGTTATGCGTTCGTCGTGCCTCGCGCGTCGTATATACGATTGAAAAATGCACTCGGCTTATTCCCGTGCAATTTCCATCGGCATTCGGCGATGCGTACCCGCGCCGCACGCGGATGACAATCCAGCGAGACAAAAAAGGGTCGAGTGAGCGCGCCCGCGCGAGACAGACGCACAGGATGTGGGAGAAGGAAGGTGGAGAAGATTTCTTCTCTCCCTTCATTTTGCGTTCTTGCTTCGTATCCTCATCCTCCTTTCCGCAAGAATCTACGGTCCATAAATCGCTCCTATGAATGACGGACATTATTGCGGAGTTCTCTCGTCATGGATGAATATTTCCGTCAGAAATGCGACAATTGAAATGTCATAAGCGTATGCGAAAAATGTTTCGTCAACCCTTATAGATATTTAATACTTGTACTAATCAATTAATCATTTGTTTTGAATATTAAAAATACTATTAAGGAAAAGTGTATAGAAAATGTATTGATTGCATATTCAAATAATTTAATAATCAACACATTGTTATCTTTGATGTTATCGATATATTTATACATTTAACTTTTAAGTAGGTAGATTAAAGATATGCAAATAAGTAGGTAGGGTGGCTTAAAACATCCCAAAAAATTTTAATTTCGTAGTTATAATTATAGTTGACAGTTACAATTATATTAATTATACCCTTATAAGATAAAGAAATGTAAAAATAATAAACTTTAAAATTTTTAGGGAAATACTTTATTTATTTATTTATTTTTTCAAAATAAAGTTTAGAGAAATTATTCCTGTAAGATGCTATGGCCGGTATTCATAATCGGTTGTTACTTTAAGATCGTCTTCAGTACAATATTAAGATGTCATGAACCAATCAGAGAGCTATATTAGCATCTTAAGATACTACTCAAGATCTTGAAATAAGAATGGACTATGGGCCATATTCATAGTCCGTTCTTATTTCAAGACTGTCTTAAGTAAAGTCTTAAGACGCTAATACAGCCCTCTGAGATTGGTTCGTGACTTCTTAAAACTGTACTTAAGACGGTCTTGAATATAAGATTTGACTATGAGTACCACCCTATGAATATCGTTCTCTAATTGGTACATAACATCTTAAGATTGTACTTAACTTAAGACAACCTTAAGTATAAGAATCGATTGTGAATACCGTGATCTATGATCACCTCACCTACCCACTTAAAGGTTACGACTTTAATTTTCAGCGGCTTTCAAGAACAAATCCATCCCCCCCCCCCCCATTTTTATTAATCAGTCTACCATAAATTCGTTAGGCGTTGACACGATCGGGAGCCGTGGCGGTGTAATATTACTTTCGACGATTACGTCGAACGTAATACGATCACTCGTAACGTCGGTATGCGCCGACAGCCGTAAGCCGGTACACGCGTAATCGCCCTTGCGAGACGACGCGACAGCTCAAATTTCAGAGACGCGTGCGAAAGGCGACGACGCGGCGCCGTCTATTATCCCTCATCGTATCTCTTTTCCGGAATCTATCCTTTATTCCATCCTGCTCTTGTCATCGTGGGGTGTATACAAATGCGCACGGTCGCTCGCTCGGCGGGACGTAACGATGCGGCGCCAACTCGTGAAGCACCCCATCGGATTGTCGGGACTAAACTTGTTCGCAACACCGTTCCGGGGACAAAAGAGCGTCTCCTCGGCGGCGACATATACTACTCTCTAAATCTGAATCAGTGGATAGTCACTAATTACCCAGTGGTATACTTGGCACTGGGTAATCAGTGAAGTTCAACTAAAAAAGGAAGAATGTTTGAGCATTATATAACTAAAATACTGATATCTACACGTTAATTTCAATTTTCCAATACTATATTCATTGAATTTAAGCACTAAAACAAGGTTAGTTAGATCACATAATAAAGATTAGCTAGGTTAAGGATCTCACATTTAATTCACTGATTATCAGTGGCATACTTGGCACTGATATCAGTGGATAGTCACTAATTATCCAGTGGTATACTTGGCACTGGGTAATCAGTGAAGTTCAACTAAAAAAGGAAAAATGTTTGAGCATTGTATAATTAAAATACTGATATTTGCACGTTAATTTCAATGTTCCAATACCATATTTATTAAATTTATACACTAAAACAAAGTTAATTAAATCACATAATAAAAATTAGCTAGGGTAGAAATCTCACATTTCATTCACTGATTATCAGTAGCACTGATATCAGTGATTATCCACTGATTTAAAGAGTACGTTTACACGGCATGCTTTACGCCGAAGTTATAACATCGATGTTATGAAACTGGCCAATCACAGTCATTCCATTCTTCAGAGGAATAGCTATGATTGGCCAGTTTTATGACATCGATGTTATAACTTCGGCGTAAAGCGTGTAACAGAGGTTATAAAGTTCTTCTGGGTATATTGATAAAAGTAAGGAGGAAGCACAGAGTCTTGCTAATAACGTATATAATGCATGAAAAAATGAACCAATCAGAGTCCTTCACTTCCTTCCTTTTCGTGAAATAAAAGATTCTGATTGATTGATTCCTTTATGCTTTACGCATTATGTATTATACAAAGGCTTGTACTCCGACCTTAACACAAAAGGTCGTCTGTGGGACTTAATAATCATATCATATTAATTATCTGTGATCACACGTTTTTTTTTTCACTTCTTTCCTAGTCCAACCGGGTCACTGCTGCCCGATTGTGTTTTTCAAAGGGTTTTGGACTCTACAAAATTTCAAAAAATTTCTAGTACACTCTTTCAACATTCAAACATACGATTTTGCAATGACATGATCCGTAACGCTTTTCATTTTCTGTAAGTAATTTCGAATTTGAGGCAGAACAATTCAAAATTGAAAATTCACCTAACTCACGAAGAATTAAAGAATCATTTGTTGAATAATGATAGATCAATTAGATCAAGATGGTTGAAAAGCCAATAGAAAAACGCAATAGGAAAGCAACCAATAAGAAGATATGATTGTCAGCATTTGTTCAGCTAAAAAAAATGTGTTACTTTTATTAATATGGAGTTCTAACGGCAACAGCCTCGCTTTGAGTCTCGTTAAGGAAACGCGCGGGAGAGCCACCAGGAAGACGCAGCTATACATTCCTTTCTTTTCCTCTCCTCTTCTCTCAGATCGACGACGTTACGCCCCTGAGCGACTCATGCCGCCGCTATGCGTGCCCGTACGTATAGCGTATACGCAACACTTCTTTCCTCATTCAGGTCGCCGCTCGTGGCTCCTACTCGTATTCGCTCTCAACGCTACTCCGCCTCTCTTTCCTCGCGAGAGAAAGACGCGCGGGCCGTATGCAAATGAAGCGTAGCGCGGATGTATTTCACTCCTGGACCAGGTGCCCTTTTTCGCAGAATGAGAAAACGAAACGATAATTGACGACACGCTGCCTGAATGCCCACCGGTACTAATTGAAACAGTCGGAAAAAAATCTTATTCCTTCCCGTTTATCATCTCTTTCTCTCGCTCGAGTTCTAATTCAAGGTTTTGCCACAAATTTCTAAAATTCTATAACTTTTCCCCTTTTGCTATAATTTTCCCTTTCTATGCTAAAATGTTGTGTACCGATTTGGAAACCGTTAAATATTTTGTTGAAAGATTAATTTAACATGGCAATGTAAATTTACTATTAATGTTGCTAACACTGCTTGCATTTTTAATTATTAGTAGTTCGAAAACTGCGTAGGTGTGACGTACACTGTTAGAAATGCTTTCCTTTACATATAAATGAATGTTTCGTGGTTATGAATGAAATTAAAAGTAATGAATGATTTAACTGAAAACTAAGTTACAGTATAATTACTTAAATGTAATGAACGTGTACATTAAATTTCATAAAATTTTATGAAAAGTACATTAAATTTCATAAAATTTCATGAAAATATATTAAATTTCATGTAATGTCATTGAAACAAAGAATTAGTAAAATGTATTTGAATGTGCGGGCATAAAGAGTATTCGCTAGTTATTAAATACGTATGTTTACATGATGTATTTAATATTCAATTACAAATTTGGACGTTTTGGCTCTAACATTTTTAACCATCTTCAGCAAAAAACAATCGTCACTTCTCACCCTATCCATATAAAGTTGAACTGAATCTCGCATGATCGCCGCTTTAACAGTCATATTGAGATTGCGTTGGAATTCTCACGTCGTGAGAGAATACTATCTTCTAACATATTTGATGCTGCTCCATCCGGTTGCAAAGCTGAGTGGTGTGCGGATAGCAGAACTTAAGCAAATCTCCAATTACAATCTAACATGGATTCAAGCATCGTTACAACAATTATAATAAATTATACATAATAGACACTAATTGACATAAATGATTATAATGAGATATAAATATGAAGATTTCATCGCTGTAATGTCATTAAATTAAATTCAAATTGTGTAACTTCAAAGTACATTAAATTTCATGAAATTTTTAATAGTGTACATTAAGCTTCTTTAAAATCAAGAATCTTAATTTTTCAGAAAAATTTGCAAAATTCTTCCTCTAATTTCCAGTTTTGTGGCAATCCCATAATTCTACACTGAAAAAAAATCATTGATTTGATTAAACAATTAATTTAATCAAATAAATAATTTTTTTTTCCCTCGGTATAGAATTAGAAAAAAAAGATAAGGAATAAATTGAACCAAGATTAAAATTATAGCTTTCCCAGCTTTAACATATGTGCCTAACGGCCCGCGGCTGGTTACGAGCGTTCGTTCGTGCCCTTTCGCCCGCCTGACTGCATCGAGGAACCTTTGATGTGAATCTTAGTGACTTTACGCGAAACGACGTGGATTATGCAAGGGTTAAACGCAAAGTACCCACCGGGTGTGTAACGTCACTCTCTCGCGCCGACGCGACGCGACATTTAAGATATTAATTTATAGAGGCTGGTCGTCGCAAGCGCGCGCGCGCAACACGGCCGGTAAATGTCTCGCGCAATCGATTCCGATGACGGGTCAATTAGGAGCTCGCGGCATAAAGACCAATGACGGATTTTCTTCGATCGAATCGGTCGGTATGAATAATCATGATTTCTCAAGTGTGTGTCAATTAAACTTCGATCTCGCATTGGTGAGCATTCGCGGGCGCGGCTAGTGACTTCTGTATAATCAATCCGCTTTCTCAAACACTAGTTTATAACAAATTAATATAACGAACACCTCTCTCTCTCTATCTTTCAACAATTTATTTGCCACCTTTTATCTTATATTAATTGCTATTTTCATTTTGCTTTTATCTATTCCTTCACTGCTCTTGTCTATTATCTCTACTATACATTACGTTACGTATATTTTATTTACCTTCGTGTAATACTCTCTACAAATTTCTGCGCCATCTGTCTGTAAATTTTCTTATCTTGTTAATTTTCTTATTTTGAATCTCTCCAAATTTCTACTCCAATCGCACGTTAATTTTAATCCTCACTTTGCAACGTTATTCTTTCCGTGTGTCTTAGAAGACTTGAATAGCAATAAATGCTTTATCTATCTAGCTTTCTCGAAATACAAATATCAATTACGCTCCAAGAGAGACACCGTCGGTATCGCGCTTGTTAAAGGAGATGACAGCGTTACGACGTCCGACGTAACACCCGCGAACAGTCCGAACAAGTGTGGAAAATATTCCGTCCGTCATATAGATATCAAACGGCGTGACAAGCAATTCACAAAATTGCAACAGCCCGCGGACCTATTCCGTATAACTTTTTGCGTTGCAACCCGACTGACGAAACAATTGCCCGTTAGCGTTACTATATACGACTTCATATGCGAGCGAGCGAGCGCGGCGTTAAGAGAGCAGCGTTAAAATCACGGCCGCGCGCGGCGCGGCGTGTGAGAAGCGCAACGTAAACATATCGCTCGCACTTTGTACGCAACAATGCTAACAGGATGAGAAACGGTTCCCATTGTAGACTCTCGCGTTCCGCGCGTTCACTCGTCATCTGGCTTGACGTGACATTAAACGTTTAACCGAAATTCGAACGCACACAATCGACGCGAGAGACGTAAAGAGATTCCTATTCTCTCAAGCCGAGTATACATCATCTACGAACGAACGCGAAAGTTCGTTGTTATTTGTTGCATAAGTTCAATTGCTGTATGCAGCGAATTTGATCGAATGCTGGCAGTCGGTGAGAAATCAAGAAAAGAATAACAAATGTCTTATAAATAAATACGACTGTCATGAACATTCGTGTTTGTTGTTTGTTCGCCAAAGCTCGATTCCACCAATAAAATTAATTTAATTCGGTAGTCTAAAGGCTTAGAACGCTCGCACGGTATGCAAAAGGTCCGGGTTCGACTCTCGGCCGAGGTAATATTTTTCGCAATAAGAATTAATTATTTACAGATTTTAATATGTTATTCATCATTATTAAGATCGTTTCGAAGATGCGAATAAGCATCAAAAATTTGTTAAATTGCCAGTCAATTTAACTCGTGATATTACTGCGGTAGTTTAATAGAGTTAACGTTTCAAGACCGAAAAATCATTTCGGCGCGCCTTTCTGGGGATTACATACAAAATTATCGTTCGCAAAAAATTAATAAAAATACGACGCTCGATAGTAAGAAATCAATCCAGTCCGAACTCAACAAGAATTTTTCAGAAGTAGTAGAACATCAATGTCAATTTGTTATAATATAGAAGATATTTCCATTTAAATATGCGATTGCCAGATGCTATATATCCAAATATTAATTGTAACCAAAACAAAAAACAGAAACAGAACAAAAAATTAGAACTATAATATGCTTAATATCTATTAAGATAGATTTAATTCTTAATCTATCGATTTTATTAACTCACCACATATTTGCTGACTATGTATTCACTTTCACTCACTTGTACTGATGATGGTCAGATAGTGACCGAAACGTTTACTGATTTAAATATATATTGAATATATTTTTGCTACTTATAACTGGCGTTGTGGCTGTATGCTCATTATTAGTTCCTTTTATAATTTTAAGCCACTTATTATCTTACGTAAAGACAACTAAATTTATTTACAATTAGTCAAGTAAACAATTTAAGCAAATGAATAATTTCTAAATTAATTAAGTTCTTTATTTCTTTCGCTAAAAAATGTATATATTTAAATCAAATATATTACATTTAATTTAAATCATACATTCACCAACAAAATGAAGACAACTAAATTAGCTTAGTCAAATAAACAATTAATTTAGCCAGATGAATAATTTTTCTTTCTCTCTCTCAGTGCAAAATTAGAAAAATATAAAGAATAAATTGAACTGAGATTAACGTTATTGTCACATTTTTAGTAGAAGAATCGGATCTATGTGAACTTCTCAGCTTGACATTTTTGTGACGCGCATAGAGTTGCCAACCGTCCGGTTTTGACCCGGACTATTAGGTTTTCAGGAGTCTTGTTCGGTGACAAGTCAAACCGGACGTCATATGTATCCCAAATAATAAAATCAAATTTAGAGCGCCATAAGAAGTTACGTAACAGCCCAATTTTCATGGCGCTCCACTAGGGCTACGTTCAAAAAGTGCATTCAAGTGCATCTAGGTATCATGTAGAACGACTGTAAAAGATCAAACATCGGTAATAATTACTCGATTGTTGTTTTCTAGTAAAAATATTATAAAGTTGATTATTTCGCGTAATCTGCCAGCAGTTCATTTTAATTCGTGAACTCAATATTCTTTCGTTTTAAAGTAAAAAGTAATTGAGATTAACACTTTTGATATATGTGTAAAGGTTGATAAAGGATATCAACTCGAATCTTTAACACACAGATTTATCAGCATTGTTTGAAATCTCCCAACATTTTTAAACGAAGTAAATATATATACATATTCGGATATTGTAGAGAGAAAAAGCGAAGGTAATTATTATAATTTCTTACAAAATTTTGTGTTTAATCTAATTTTATGATTATTTCTATGTCCGGTTTTATCCGGTTCGATTTTGTTTCCAAAAACGAAATGTTCGGTAATTTACACTTTTGAATTTGGCAACTCTAGTCACGCGCAGCGGGGGAAAAAAATGATTTTCGCAATCCTACCTTGAGGAAGCAGCGTCCGACGGGCATGTCCTCCGGCACGGTGGCGTTGTAGAGCGGCTTCTCGAAGATCGGCTCGTTGTCGTTGAGATCGTGGACGGTGACTCGCACGGTCGCGCTGCTGCTGAGAGGCGGTCGTCCGGAGTCAGTCGCGTACACCACCAAGATCGGCGCCGGGTTGGCCTCGCAGTCCACGTGCGTCACTGTGGTGATAAGCCCGGTGGTCTCGTCGATCGCGAACCACGTTGCGTTCGCCAAGGAATAACGAACCGCCGAGTTGACGCCCTCGTCGAGATCGGTCGCGAACACTTGTATCACCGACGTCCCGGGCTCGGACGCCTCCAGGAGATGAGCCTCGTACCTCTCGTGCTCGAATTTGGGCGCGTTATCGTTCACGTCGGTGACGAGCAGCCGAAAAGTGCGTTCGGCGCACAACGGAGGCGTGCCGGCGTCCGTCGCCTCCACCGATAACTCGTAAACGGACTGCTCCTCGCGGTCCAAAGGTCGCTCCACCACCACGAGGTAGATGATGTTGTCCCGCGTAGTCAGACCAAAGTGACCCTCGCCGCCTGTCAAGGTAACCGTCGCGTTCGAGTACTCCGTCCGGGAGTCGGGATCGCTGACGGATATCCGGGCGACGAATTCGCCGAGTTGCGCGCTCTCGCTGATCTTGGGGGTCGCGTCGTCCGAGAGGAAGATGACGGTGATGTCCGGCTGATTGTCGTTGACGTCGGTCACGCGGATGGAGAGAAAGGTGCTGGCTTCCAACGGCTGGGCGCCGCGATCCCGAGCGACGATCACCAGCTCGTGCCGTTCCTTCGACTCGAAGTCGAGGGCCTTGTTGACGTAGACCATCCCGGTCTCCGGATCGATGCGGAACATCTCCTCGCGATCGGACTGCCGGCGATTGATGGAGTACTCGATGCGGCTGTTGTCCCCGGCGTCGGCGTCGGTCGCGTTCACCGCGAGCACCGGCGTGCCGACGGTCGCGTTCTCCGGCACGCTCGCGTCGTAGCGCGTCTGGTTGAAGACGGGCGGATTGTCGTTGACGTCCTGGACGGTGACGTTGACGTTCAAGTGGGAGCGGAGCGGCGGGGGGGGG
>NW_017299465.1:532100-542515 GCF_001594075.2 Trachymyrmex cornetzi
CCACGGCGAAGGTGGGCGCGTTATCGTTCTCGTCGAGCACAGTGATAACCACCCGCACTCTCGGCAACGCCACCAGGCTGTACGACGGTCGGGTCTCGCGATCCAACGGCACCCGCGTTCTTATCTCCCCCGTTGCCGACTCGATGATCAGGTCGGTCTCCACCGGCGAACCCGGTACCGGCGCTATCAGATAAGGCGGGCTGTCAATGTCGATGAAACCCACCCGGGTGCCCGGCCGCACGTTCTCGGACACCTCCAGGTACTTTACGCGCTCGTGCAGCGCACCCGGGGCGGGGGTCGCGCCCAGGCCGAGGGTCGCTCCCAGGACGAGGAACAGTAGCAGATGCCACATCCTGGGGCCTCCAGCACCACGCCACGGCCGTCCCTCCACCTCCTCCTCCTCCTCCTCCTCGCCCTCCTCGACACTCGCGATATTATCTCGACCTTTCCATCCTCTACGGCGCGGCCGTCGGTCGCGATGCAAAGCGAAACGGATTCCTCGTACCTGCCGAGTCCTCGTGTCCTCCTCCTCCGTACGCGCACTCCTTCCTCGTCGCTTCTTTTTCCCCTCCTTTTTCTTTCACCGGCACTTTCCTTATCACCCCAACTTAACCTAACCTTTGTATTAACACCAACACAAAGCAACCACCAAATATCACTGTTTTATCCTTGAACGAGTCTCTCGCGACTGTATTCACTCCACCGACTTTTATTATACGTTCACACGCGAAGTACCGGATTCCCTTCTCCTCTTTCCACGAACGTTTCAAGTACCGGCGTAATTGTCTCACCGCGTCATAGATTTACACCCGCGACTGCGCGAACTGTGCCCCGGTCCGCTCCGCGAGAACATAGCGGAGATTCGTTCGTTCGAACTAAAGTTGACCGTTGATCGAATTATCGCGGCGCACTAATTTTTCCGACGTTCCTTTATGACGGCGAGATATGGCGCATTCCTCGCGTCATTCGCTCCGCGAGAACATAGCAGCGGAGATTCGCTCGTCCGAAATGAAGTTGGCCGTTGGTCGAATTATCGCTCTAATTTTTCCAACGTTCTTTTACGACGACGAGATACGGCGCATTTCTCGCATTATTCTCTCCGCGGAGATTCGCTCGTTCGAGCTGAAGTTCGCCGCTGGTCGAATTATCGCGGCGCTCTACTTTTCTCTTCCACGAAACTTCCTTTCTTCCTTTCTCCTTTCTCGTTTTCTTCGCCGAGTTCCTTTACAACGGCGAGACACGGCGCATTCCTCGCGTTGTCCGCTCCGCGAGAATATAGCGGCGGAAATTCGCTCGTTCGGAATGAAGTTGGCCGCTGACCGAATTATCGTGCTACTTTTCTCCCTCCTTTCCCGTTTTCTTTGCCAAGTTCCTCTACGAAGGCGAGATATGGCACATTCCTCGTGTTAGATCCACGTCCGGATAACCGGCACAACCGATCAGCACGACCGGTCGCGAACCCGGTGCGATCGTCCCGCGTCATGCATGACCGTCGTGTTTCCGTCCCGTCGGGACACCTCGCACTCCTCGCACTCCTCGGCGCTGTCGCGGACTCCGTCCGCTCTGTGTTCGTGATTCGTCCCACGACGTCACGGGCCGGTCGTTGCCGCTGTCATCCCCGCTGACCGGCTGCCGCCGTAAGACGCTCCGCTCCGTCCGTCGGATCGCGTCGATCGATTCGCGAACCGGAATCAAGAACAGACCAGAGTGAGAAACCAGTCTGTACGTTGGTCCAGGAACAAAAATTCCAGAAGCGAGGATACCAGGAAGGCAAAATCAAACGACTCGCGGACGACGGGTCGTCGAAAGAACACTCCGAACTGTCAATCGTACACCTGTCGAGAAATCGCGAATAGACGAATTACGACGCGCCCTTTGCCCAACCTCGTTACGCGAAGTATCACGGTATAAAGACGCGATTTGCCCGCTTCTTTTCACGGCTTTCACGGAGCAGAGGAGACGCGCGCCGATCGTCTCGTCTCTCCTTTCGCGTCCGACGTTCTGTACGCGGCCTTACTTTAATCGCGAAGGGTCGGCGGAACACTCTCCTCGGTCACGCACAGTTTTCTCCCGATCCGAAGGAGACAGGACCGTTGCCGTCCCGGTGCCGCCGTCTCTCCACGTACGACGTTGTAGCAGCTGTGAACCCGTCGAGCTGCGGGGACGCGAAAACGCGCGCGATAAGGGATATTAGATAACCCTTCCTCCGCAGATACAGCGGTGTGGCGCGAGGTATCGCGTAGTCGGGCCCAACGTCCGTTCCGCGCGGCTTCGAGGTTAGGCATGCACTGACATGGCGGCACCTGCGAGGCTCACCCTTCCCCTATCCCGACGGGCTCGCCTGGCTCGGTCAGGGGGGCCCACGGCTGGGCCTCAGCTCGACCAGCGGCGGCCATCTTGGAGAGGGGAGCCTCGATTCTCGAGTCGGCGGCGCGCTGGTGCCGGGACTGCCGCTGCCGGGCCCCGGCATTCAACGCGCTCTTCGAGTCTTCGCGGCAGCGAGCAGCTAGACCATACCAAACTCTCTTACCTGCCTGCCCGCCTGCCTGCATGCCGACTCTCTTCCCTTCTCTCTCTCTCTCTCTCTCTTTCTCTCTCTACTCTTTCTTACGCTCCTCTCGCTCCCTTTCCTCCACCGCCGTGTATTTCTTCCTCTACCTACCTACCTGAGCGCTCGGTATGCGAAAAACTGACTTACCGTCGGCGCTCATTCCGCGCCCGACCCTACGAGACTCTTGTACCGAGGGTCCATCTCGTGCCAAAGGTCCCGGAATCTTGTGACGCGAGGCGGGAAAAACGTGCCGTCTCCTAGAAACGCGAACTGGGCCTACAGGAGGGATACTCCGGGACGAGAGGATCTTTTCGGCGTGTCGCACGGATTGTCTAGTCTAGTGGACTAATCGAACTGGACAGATCGTGAGGAATTTTGCGACCTGAGAAACATTTGCAGGGACATTTTTCCAGAAATTTTCCGCATGGGAGATGACTTGTACGATAGGACCTCCCATACGAATTAATCAATGATATAAGACCCTTTAGATGAAATACAAAGATCCTGGAATTTTTTGTAACGTGACGAGAAAAGCGGTTACGAGAACGTGCCGTTTCGTAGAAACGCGTGTTATGCGAATTGTGAGGGGAATGCTCGAGATAAAGCGCATTCTCGAAATGCGACTGCATTTCAAACTGAATATAAAACAAGTTGCAACCTGAATTAAATCGAAAGACGACAATCGAGCTTAACGTCAGATTTGTATTGTCAATTTGTTTTATGGCACATTTGTTTTATGTGTTATATCACTCTCTTACTTTAAGAATAAGAGATATAACTAAAAAAACGTGATTTGTTAATTATTACCATGAATGAGTTGGGTATAATTCTATCAACTATTAAAAGTAAAGTAACGTAATTTCAAAATTGTCTAAACGTCACAATTAAAAAAGGGTAGTTTAAAAACTCATTAAAGTCCTTACAAAGAATAGTTTTTTAAAGATTATAAAATGAAAATGACAAAAATGATGTTTGATTAATTAAGAATTCTTTTTGCCGATATTTGATTAATCAATAATTTTCTGTCAAGTTGACAAATAGTTTGTTTCTTACAATTAGAAACTTAATTTTTTATATTATGTCATTTTTTAAGTAAGAAAATGATGTGTAAAAGTCTAAAAGTTACATAAAAAAGTTATTACAAATATATATTTCCAGTGTTGTGTTAACACTGTTAACTCAAGCCATGACACACTGTGTCTCCAGATTTTCATGTTCTAAAAGTAAAAGATTAAGAGTAGAAAAATTAAAAGTAGAAAATTAAAAGTAATATTATAGTTGCACAAACCTAATATTGCTCAATTGTAGAATAATATAATATTGTAAATAATATAATGTAGAATAATATAATATTGTAAATTATTTCAAAAGGATATATTATACATGCAGATCGATTAACAATAATAGATAGATAATTTCCAATAAAACATTTCCCAAATATGAAATTTGCAATGGCCACATTCAGAAAAATATTTATTTTGCAGCTGTTGGAAATTTTCTTCGCTGTGATAGGATTATTCTAGACTAGTCTCTCTCTAAATGTATAAATCAAATATAAATGAAATGCTTATATGAGTCTTTATCTTTACAGTTGCTGATGTGTAAATAATATTTATAGCCAAGTACAAACTTCGGTCACTCAAATCCAAAATCGAAATGTTTACACTTTGCAGTTAACTTCATTAGTAAGTACATTCTAATTGTTTATTAATTATATTTTATAAACATATTATTTGCGTACCAACCGTACAGAAGCTTGAGTTGTATTGTAAAAAAGAAAAGAAAAATATAGGCATTTTATTTACATTTGATTTATTCTTGAAATCACAAAATCGTTTTCATTTTTATTAAAAAGCTTAATTCAATCAGCGCGAAGAAAACTTCCAACAGTTGCAAAATAAACTTACAGAGAGAATTAGATATCATAAATTTATAACGATATATGATATAAATACTTCCTCGTCAGAAAATATGTGTATTATAAATACTCGATCGCCTCAAGAGCCAATATCCTTGTCAATCAATGTCACGGGACATTCTTAACAGCCGCAATTACGATTGCAAATAATCTAAGCACTGTCGTAAAATGCGGAGCTCAAGGTATCGGCTAACATTAGACTGTCAGCGTTTCCTCAATTGCGGGACAACCTCAGCGAATTGAAGCATAGCACGCAAACGCGCACGCGGCAATCAAAAAGGTAATATATCCAGCTGCTATATCTCTTAGCGCTTAAATATTTTTGAAATATTTACAAAATGTTCTTAATCTCAAAATAACATTTCAGAAATATTCCGGAATATCTCGAAATATTTACAGAATGTAAAAACAGTATTGAAATAATCGTTAAATATTCCATTTGTACACTGTTACATATATTCGGAGAATGTTCCCTATATATTCCGCAAAATTATTTTTTCCAGAAATTCCAGGCCCAGAGATCCCTGAATTAATGTTTAAACATAATAACATACACACATTTCATTTATTTTTATCTTGAAGTTTACTTCAGGCGAAATACTACGCTGTTTATATTTCCTCTATATGATTTTTATTTAAATTAATGTATCTCTGTGTTGTGAGTGAAATTTTTATGACATATGTAACAAGTGTTCGTACAATATTCTAAACATTTTGTTGATATTTAAATATTTTATGAAAATTTGTTTGCTGTTACGAATATACGGTACATTGGGAATAAAAATAAAACTTTTCATAAACGATTACACCGAGAAAAAAGTTGTTAACTTGACTAAATGCATTTAACAATATGACAATTAAAAAGGGCATAGAACCAATATATTTAAACAAACAAATTTAATTAAATTAGAATCATGAAGTTAACAAACGTTTCGACTCCGATCGGGTCATTTTCAATGTTACAAAGGTAAATCATAAATAAAAGTACAACTATATAATGTTAAATAAATGAAAAGACCATAACTATAACAATTCGTTAAACTGCCAGCAAATTCTTGTCTTTACTATATAAAAAATTATCCTTAATCTTTAATTACAGTTACAACATCTAAATGCATTTAGTTCGTAGTAATTACATAGTTCAAGTATTTATATGTATATTTAAGTTAAAAATATACGCGAGTCTCATATCACTATGTTATTTATTTGAATTAACAAATATTTACTTGACAGCCTGTTACCGCTGCATTTAGTTGAATCAACTAATTTTTTTTTTAACAGCAAGTTTTTTCTCGGTATAAGGTAGAAGAACACAAATTCTCTTACATAAATGCGTACATAAGGCATAAGAAAATCAACTAACCGAAGTCTTCTATTTTATGAAAAAGAAGGAAATGAAGGACTTTGATTGGTTCTTTTTATACATTACGTATTATGCTTTATACAAGACTCTGGTATTTACTCCCCTCTTTCTACAATAAGTCATTACTTAAGCTTTAAGTCTTAAGCTATAAGAAACTGACCAATGATAATCGATTATTCTTCTTACATTCAACTGTGATTGGTCAATTTCTTACGACTTTAAGACTTAAAACTTAAGTATGACAGCTTATTGTAAAAAGCCCATTAACGTTAGCTGGATATGTTTGCAGACGGAGATTAACGATTATGAGATGAGATAACGAGCATCGATCGCGACAATCGCCGTAGAACCGTCGCAAATCGGATCTCGTTCGCACGGCCGTTACAAAGATTCGTCAATGCGCTCCGCTTCGAGAGACCCGTCGAGAAAGATCGTCGTGGTAATTTGTTACTTTGCGAGATGATAGGCATTTGATAGATCACCGAGGCGCCGGCCGCGCGAAATCAGCCCGGAACGAAAGGACGATCCAACGGCGCCGCGCGGCGCGGCGACGCGACGTGTCTCGGGGGTCGAGAACCCCTAGATCTCTCTCTTCCCTTCTCTATCAATTCCCCTTTCTCTCTCTCTCTCTCTCTCTCTCTCTTCCCTTCTCTATCAATTCCCCTTTCTCACTCTCTCTTCGTCTCTACCTGACTCTACGAGTAGGTAGATAAATCCGCCGCCTACTACTGCCTCGCCAGCGTGGCTGAGCGTGGCGGACAATGCGCTCAGGACGGCGCATCATCGTCCGTATTGTTTGCTCGGCCAACGGGCGCAGGACGCACCGCCGGCACCGCCCGGCTTTCCTCGCAGGTGCTGAAAGCGCGGAGGAGAGCGCGTCTACGCACTTTACCCATCATGTAGCTGGTAACGTGACTGCGCGCGCAGCGGCATGCGGGATATTTCCCGGAAATTAAGTCGCTCGTCCGCGGAAGCCGCTCCCCGTGTTCCTTCCACGCGTGGAAATGTTCCACGATTCAGGATGCCGCTCGTCGCGCATCGTGCTTTGTCGCGCGAATTCCACGAAAGTGATCGGGATCGGCGGTAGTTTTCGTTTTAATGACGTGGGAACGCGCGCATCGCAAGTTTCGGTTTGCGATGATTTCGTTCGCCTCATGGAGATGTCCGAGGAAAAAAAAAAGAGACGGAGGGGGGAGAGAGAGCTTTTCTCAGTAAGCCGTCAGCGCGTCTATGTGTCCGGCATCGACAGACGGCGGGCAGCAAAAACGCTTCTTTGTAATAATAATGACTTCCATCTGCGCGGCCAATGTGTATCATTTTTGGCATGATAGAAAGAAATGTTGCGTGTTGTCACGCTCTTGCACGGCGCCCCTGCAACACCGGGGCGAGAGATTGGCGCACCTGCGAACCTCACCGTCGCGTCGAGGCTGTCGACTGTCCAGAGGAAAGCGAAAGAGCGTTCGGTTAGTTCGGTACGATTCCTCATCATACGACTGTTCCCGGAACACGAGGGGAGACTTCTGACTTCCTCTCTCTCCCGCTATCTCTTCTGCTCTCCTCCACTTATTACCTTTCCTCTGCTAATTCTCGTCGTTCTCCTTCGGCTCGTTCGTCTTCGTTCTCGCCCAATTCCCTTTTCTTTTCCCTTCTGAGTCGTTCCTTTTTTTCCCTTCTGAGGTCGCGGAGTAGAAGTGCCACCGTCACCGTCGCGCCCGATTCCCCTCTTTTTTTATTTTTTTTTTTTAGACGACCACGTATATTTCCACGAAATCGTTCCACCGTACACCAATTTCGGCGCGACGTGGTGGCACGGTCGCTAGAGGAAAATTACAGAGTTCGGGGATAAAAGGTGCAGTAGCGGGGGCAGAGGGCGCGGCGAGGACGCAAAGAGGTGGAAGGAGACCCGAGTGGTCCTGTGGATATAGGGGAAGAACCATCAACCACGGCGCGATAATCTGAGACCGAAGAAAGGAAAGAACCGAGGTCTCTCTCGTCATTAAGCGAAATGATTGCCGTTCGCGGGCGGCGGGGACCACCGGGACCACCTACACCCGCAAAGAGACCCTTCAAGGACGGGGGTACCCCAAGGATACTACGGGGATACAAAACTACCTTTACGCGCGTACCTTTGTACCTTTACAAGCGTACGAATGGGAACCCCGCGGTTTTGTCGATCCACTTCCGGCGGGGCCAATCAGCCGACCAAGTCGGCCGCCCAAGAAAACGCTACTATATATATATATATAATAAATGCCACGGAATAAGTATTTCGAAAGATCAAAAACGAGCCGTCGTGTCATTATTCTCCAAGTAAGATAGATGTACCGGTAAATAGCTGTTTAGGGAATATCGTTAACCATTTCGAATCTCTATTCTGCACCCGAGTGAGACTCCACCGAAGTTAAAGAACCACCCACCGGCTTTGTCGCAAGCGGTCACTTTGTGATCACTTATTTTTTTCGCAATTCAATCGCGTGGAATTAGATCCGTTTTTAATTTCGAAGAAATCGAATTGCATCAAGAGATGCAGGGATGAGAAAGATAGGCGGAAATATGTGTGTTGCTTTCGAGCGTAGGCTACGACGAGACGTTGCTAGTTGCTGGTTGCTAGGCCAAGTCAGCGCACGATCGAGTTACGAGTTTCAAATGTCCATTGATCGTGACTGCTCGCTCGAATTTCGTAAAAAATACTATTTGGAGGCGAGAAAACGGAAGTCGAGACGATGCCGACATAAGATCTTTCATATATCGTGCGCACAATAATCTTAAGTGTCTACTATTTTGTCTCTCCTTTCACTCCAACTAAAAACGGTGTCTACCATTTTTCTATTTTTACCAACAGCATATATTTTTCTGATACTATGTCTTTTTAATTAAAATTAAAAAACTAAAAATTGTGAGAGGTGCATTAATGTTTATCTTTTCCATTTTTTATTTTGATCAATTTTTGAGGAATATATCAGGTGTATACTTTTTTCGCAAATAGTGGCTGAAATTGGAAATGTATACTTCCTGTACAAAAATGACCGTTATATATTGTAAATATGAAATAATTCAATAAGTTCAATATTTATACTTAACAATACAATTTTGTAGTTTAAATGAAATTTTTTTCTTATTTTATTTTAATTGTTTTTTAAAAACAAATGTTTTTATTGAAATAATTTTTAATCCAATTTCTAAATTGCTTTTTATATTATTTCTAAATATAGTGTAGAAAAATTTGTAATTTTTTAATAATTTTTGAATTTTATTAAAAAATACGTAATATTTCCTTAAACTAAAATCAATAACATAAATATCGCTTGAATATTTTCACGCTATTCCGTTATTTTGTTCGAAGAACGTTTACGCGGTCCATATTCGTTAAACAATTATTCCACGGTAAAGAGGCAAGCGTGAACGTTTCCGTAAATGGACATGGTATACAAAGTATTCCATTTTACAAAGACACGATTGAGAAAGATAAAGAGCATTTATGGACGTCAGAAATACAATTTTTCGTCAAGTTTCGTGACATCTCGAGGAGCTCTTTCTATTTCTTTCAAAAGAGTTAACAACCGTGGACATGTAACGCGCGTCGTGCGGCAGAAAGTACACGGGGATACTTTCTCACGACGGCGATTCACGCGACTCGCAGCGTAAACACAAACGAGCGACGACGTCGCGAAGCGACAGCGTAGAATAGTAGCACTCGGTAGAAGAGAATCGGGGCCCCCGGCGAGCCGAGTCGAAGAGACTGCGCGCGCGGTAGAAAAAGAAAGGAGGGCGAGACGGCGGGCAGCGATGCCAAGGGGATTTGTCGAGCTCGCGCACTGTGGAGGGGCACCGAAAATTGGGTACTGGTGGGGGTGATGGGGACCAGCCGCATAATGACAGGGTGCCTCGCGCCAAGGCTCCGCTAACGAACCAGCCCACGGAACGGAACCCAAAGGGTCCGGGCTAGGACACGACACTGTATTATTTTACCATTTCGGGGGTCGGGGGCATCATCAGAAATCATCGCCGAATCCATATAATCAGTAGACGGTTACGTGCAGCCATGATTTTAAGTGCTGCACAGTGGGGTAGAGTGGGAGAGAAGGACAGGACGAAAGAGGAGAGGGAGGGAGGGAGGGAGGGGGCTTAATAAGGCAAGATCGTAGGTGCCTCCACAGCGTCCTCGTTCTCGTTGTCCTTTTCAACGACTCGCGGACTCCACTCTCCACGCGGTTATCCCCCATACGAACTCGTAGAATTTATTGCGACTGCTAATGACACAGATCCGATAAAAAGCAAACGCACATGCACCCCCTCTCCGTTTTACGACTGGAGTTGTGTCTTTTTCCACATGAAGAAATATGTAAAATAATATGCGCTAGAGTTCTAGTAAATTTTATGGAATTAGCAGGTCTCCATATAGGGACAGGTGCTTTTATAAAATTTACTTTACACTGAGAGAAAAATGTTTGGTATTTGTAACTATAATCACATATCACTATAATTATGATTATTACTGCTATAATAATAATAACAGTAAATATGTATATAGTTCTAGCAACAAATGTATATAGTTGGCAACCTAAAATGACTATAATTATAGT